>NW_024468694.1:0-4152 GCF_001632365.1 Laetiporus sulphureus 93-53
CACATTGTAACGTGCTATTACAGATAGCTGAGAGCATAGATGAGAGCATGACAGCAAGATGACACAAGCACGCAAGAGCGGGATGACGAGATAGGGTGAGAGCAGGATGATGAGATGCGAGAGAGCAGGATGTCGAGAAAATACGATAACAAAAGTGTCGTGCCCAGAGAAGCCGTTGTCGCAACGTGTTGCCATACACATCGATGAGAGAATTGCCGCCAAGATTAATAAGACATCAGGCCTTCAGAGCAAGTCGGCGATTGCAACAACGTTCAAATGACGAAATGATGCACCACATAACATACCAGCTGATATTCGATGAAATAGCTGAACCACGAGACACGAAGTCTGCAGCAGTGCATAAGCCCACCTTAATGCACACAAGATAACATTTCACTTGGTGAACATATCATCAACGTATTGTGGGCCCTAAAATGGCGAAATCCTCACGATATTGACCACCAGTCACTATTCGACAAAGCTGTCGAGCTGCGAGAGACACGAAGCCCACCTTCCAATGTTAAGATAATGCAAAGCTCTGAGGAGAGATCAGCAACCAACCCCCATTCAAATCTACAAAAACTGCTCACCAAATACTAGCCAACAGTAGAGTCCTTCTAGATACCAGAGCCCAGGTCATAGACCCCTCTCGATGCTCCTGATGATGACTGATCCTGCACACCAGAGTTCACCAGATAACACAGCTGTGCGATCGAAATCCATGTTGCTTGTCACCCCCTTGACAATGTCCCCAATGAGTGGCCACTCTTTACGAGAAATGCACGACCTGCGAAGAGCATCAACTCACGTGCTTATTAGGTGCATGAGGTGCTATGTGCAGCACAATAGTCTCGTAAAGCAAGCCGATCATCAACTAGAGACAAAATTTCCGTGAGTGCCAGAATCACAACATGCATAGGAGCGTCAACTCCTGCGTTGAGAACGCGAGAGGTGCTACCTCACAATGTTGTTATTTGGCAGACTCGCAGCAGCGTAAGAGTGTCAACTCTCACATCAGATGTGAGAGGTGCTACCTGGCTTTGCGATGTCTTGTATTCACATGTGTAGTCGACTGATTGTACGAGTTATCCTGGGGGGAGGGTGTTCTAAGTGTTTAGAAGATATGGACTTCATGAACAATCTCGTCCAATTTGCTAATCCGCAGCTGACAGTTTCGGGTTATGCAAGAAGTGTGGCAAGGAGCTTATCGACTCTCGAGTCACAATCAACGTGAAAGGCGCTACCTCACGACACAGCATCCTGGTAGAGCCAGTATAAGTCTGGAGTGAGCATCAGGCATCCTAGAGGTGTATGAGCACAGCTAGATCCTGAAGCGCATCGTTTGCTATCACAGTTCACTTTGATGACTTCGACCTGCACATTGAAAACTCGTGACAGGCGTGAGAGCCTCAACTCCCACATCATGGATGTTGATATGCTCAACCGCTTCCTGGCTGCCAGCTACCTCCTATTCTGTTGTGGAAGGCGGATCGGAGCTGTCTGTCTCCGTTCACCTTGGGCCGCAGTCGCAGGAACTTCAGCTGATAATGCTTGAGGGGCGGCTGCGAGTCATTCGGCATTGTGCTTGAAACTGAGCGGTGAGTGGCGATTCTGACTAGGGAAGTGTCCCCAACTCTGAGCGAGTTGAGAATAGGATGGGTAATGTGGAATGGCTAGGAGGGCAGAAAGTGTCTCTACGGGATGGGTGGTCGAGGATCGAGGGTCGAGCAGTGATGTGAGTCTTCAGCTGACCAATCTTGTGGCGTGAGAACTATAGGCAGCTCTTTCCAGTGCTATGGAGGGGGTTTGAGTGCTCCCTAGGTCTCCGGGGCATCTATACTGGGCTCTCCAGCGCTACGGACGAGACTTGGGCGCTTTCTAAGGCTACGGAGTCCGATGGGGATGGAGATCCGAGTTGCTAGAGCTCGTGACAGATGGCGTGAGAAAGGAAATGAGGTGGTGTAAGAGGACAACATGGAAACGTGACTTATACTGGGCGCTCCTCGAGTCGAGCTATGGGCCACTTATGAGGAGTGCTACCCTGCGTGGTGTCAAGTGCTAACTAGATGTGGTGTCGAAACATAGATGAGTGATACTGGATAGGGCGCACTTCCCTAGTGAGATGAGGTGCCTAGAAATGAGCTGGAAAGAGTCCACTCTCCTCTTGTTTTGTGGTAGGTAGGTACATGGGTCATTATATAGATGTAAAATAGTGCCTTCAAATGTAGTAGAAGACGTTTCTAATCCTTGCTCGCATTTCTGATCCTCTAAAACAGTTCCAAAATGCTCCCTGCCTCTTTCCTATCAGTGCTCGCAGTCAGGGAACCAGAAGGTAGGGATCCTCAAGGGTCCGATGGTCCGCTGCCCTGTGCTTCCCTTGCTTAGAGTGATTCTTCATGCCAATTTGGCCCAACTCATTCTGCTCTGTCCCTTCTCTTCGTCCTCGTAATCGGTGGTGCTAATATGCGGGTCCTAGCTCATCTCCGAGCCTCATGTACGACCCTTTTTCGATATGAGGTTACGATCCCATGTCCTTCTGAGTCGGGGGCCCTCATGGTGGTTCGTCCGGGCTGTTCCGCTTGACAGATATGTGTTATTGAGTCGCGCGGCCCTCGGCTGCTCTTCCAGAAGGGTTTCTGAGTGCAGAATGTTTCGGTGCATATCAACGTGAGAGGTGCTACCTCGTCAGGCAGTTTTGTCATGACAGATGAAGGCCAATACAGTGAAAGTGCCTGCAAACAGTGACTCGCAACTTGCATTAAGGGCACTACCTTGCAGGACAATGTCCTAGTGGTGGAGGCACATCGACTGGTGATCTGGACTTGGATGATGGGGCGCATGATGAGAGGAATCGCGATGAGGACTTCACTCCTGTCAGCCACCATTCCACAAAGCCACCGACTGCAACAGATGTGAAGTCTTGTAACAGCCACACTTCCCAGTCTCAAGTCTTGAGATCACCAGATGATGAAAAGCCCTGAAGAATAGTCAGCAATTAATTCATTCAGGTGTACAGAAACTGCTCACCATGCTGATTTCCAGCTGACGTGAGAAATTGAGAATCCTTTTAGATGCCGGAGCCTCAAGCAACAGATTCCTCTTTATGATCATGATACTGATTACTTCTATGCCTGCATCACAATGGCACAGCTGTGTGACGAAAGCCCATGTTGCTTTCCAATTCTCTCGACAGGACACATGAGGCGCTATCTGCAGTGCAGTGCTCTCGTAAAGCATGGTACTTGTTGACTAGACTTCCAATGCTCGTGATTGCTAGAATTGCAATGTGCAGATGAGCATCAACTCCCGTGTCATGGACGCAAAAGGTGCTATCTCGCAACATGTTATCTGTCAGACTCATAGCAGCATAAGAGCTTCGACTCCCACATTACAGATGCAAGAGGCACTTTCTCGCCATGCGATGTCATGTGATTCATGAGCGTAATTGACTGGTGGGTGGAAATATGGGGCGATTTTAGGCACATAGGATATCTTGATGATCTGGTCGAAATGGCTGGTCCACAGCGGGTAATTTGAGTTCATGCAAGGTGCCTATGATGTGGCCAAGAGCATCAGCTCTCGATCACAATCGATGTGAGGTGCTGCCTCACAGCGTGGGGTTCTGACAGAGTCAGCACTAGTTTGGAGCTAGTATCAGGATGTGTATGAGCATGAGCATGGCTAGATCTTGCAGCGCATCATTTGCTATCAGAAACCACATCAATGACTTCGAATCACACATAAAAGACCCACGACAGGCGTGAAAGCCTCAGTCCTAGCATCATCAGCATGATAGGCAAGAGAGGCGCTGCCTTGCCAGGTGGTCTTGTTGTGGTGGATGATGGTCGATTTAGTCAGAGTACCTATATGCAGAGACTCGCGACTTGCACAAGGGCCTCAACTCTCATGTCGCATGAACATGAGAGGTGCTACCTCGCAGGGCAAAGCCTTAGCAGTCTGTACATCGACCCAGATGTGAACTTGGACTATGAGGCACATGATGAAAGAAGCTGCGCTGGGGCTTTCATGCATTGGTGTGGGCTGTGGGGTGGTGCAGTGTGCTGCATAGACATGCAGGTCATTGACATAACCCTGCAATAGGTTTAGCAGTTATTCTAACACATAGCACCTAGACACACATACTGCATTCAC
>NW_024468695.1:0-4128 GCF_001632365.1 Laetiporus sulphureus 93-53
CAGGCGAGCCACCAAAAGTGGCATGGCTGACCGATGCGCTGACATTTGAGGCACTGCAGCTTGTTCTCCATCAAGAAGCAGAAATTTGGTATGCCCTGCTTGAAGCAGTGGAAGCACTGGGGACATGAGGCGACCGAGCGATAATGGGTTAGCGAGCCCAGATGAGACCAAGCCAGAACAGCATACCTGAACAGCATGCATGGGTGCGCGCCAGGCCGGGAAATACATAGGTGGATGAGCTGGGTTTTGAATTGAGAACGGCGGGTTCACAGAAGGATCCTTAGCTGAAGAAGCTGTAGCAACGACAGCAACGGCAGGTTTGGACTTCACCATCTCGATGTCGCTAGGAGAGTCGGGCTTGGACTCCCCTTCACTAGACTCAACCCGGATGCGCTTCAAGGCAGCAGACTTGGTGGAATGCCGTGGAGGGCTAGGTGCCTTGGGGGTGGCAAGGGCCACCATGGCCTCAGACTCTGAAGAAATGTAGTTTTCGTTAGAAGGAATGGATGGTGAAGGAGAAGGGGGTAGGGGCGTGGGTGAGCGAGCACAGACCTTGCCTTTAGCCTTCAAACGAGGATCATCCAGGATGACAAAAACTTTGAGCCTGGCTTTCGAAACAAGAGCAGGCTTGGCCTTCGAAGCCTGGTCAGTCGGTCAGGGAGGTCTAGCCAAAACAACAGGAGGAGTGTCGGCAGGAACAGCCATGGTGGCAAAAGCAAAGAAGTCGAGCGAGTCCCAAGTAACTGGCAGTGCCCCATCCTTGGGAACATCATGAGCCCTCCGCATAACATCCAGACCAACCTCAAGCTTGTGGCACTGAGCCTAAACGGTGTTAGGAGAAAAAGGGGTCAGTCAGAAGACTGATGCTTACCACGGGAAGCTCTACAAGCAACTCCCATACTCATGGGAGGCTAAGAAATGGAATGTCCCAGGGTAACCAGGTGGCAGTAGCATAGGGCTCAAGGACTGGCCAGAGGAGGCAAATATACCCATCCATGCACACGTTGATAGCCAAATTGGAGTCACACAACTCGAAGACTTCCTTCTGAAATGGATGATGCGGTTAGCCAACGGAGTCTATAGGGTAGCCACAGGGAACATATGAGCAGGCGGTGAATCTTGCACAGCAACTCGAGTGCATGTACCGGCATCAGCGCTGGTGACTGCAAGTGGCCGAGAAAGCTGGTGCACAAAGACTCATGGCCCTCGATGGTGAGCTCTTCACCAGGCGATGTGTAGGTCGCCCATGGCGTGGACTTCTCGATGACAGGAGAAGGTGGAGGAACCACCATGGAAGGTGAGGGCAAGGAACGAGGACTGGGCTGAGGAAGGAAAAGTTCAGTGGTGAGAGGAGCATCCGTGGCAGAGGCTGCAGGTGCAGTGGCCACCGAGCACATGAGGGTGTCGAGGGCAGGAGATGATGAACGAGAGGAAGACATAATGAACTCGACGGCAGCGAGAGGGGTGAAGGGCAACTAACGAGGTGAGCAAGTAAGTAAAAGGCAGGAGCGGGGTCAGAGTTGGACGGAAGCAAGTCCGCTTGGGACCAATCACCAGGGTGAGCCAGACTCATGCTGCCCAGGCCTGCAGAGACCCAGGATCAAGGCCAACAAAGGAAGCATCGACCGAATGCTACAAGGGAAATGGGCTAGATAGCAGAGTGCTAGTATAGGCAGACAACTAATAGAACAAGAAGAGAACGACATGGTCTAGGAGGAAGGAAATGATTCGAAGTCTTCCCCATCATCTCCCTCAGATTTGTCATGCCAGCTACTCGACCCAACTTTTACATACTGAACAGCGAAACCCATTGCAGGGGCTAGATGGGTAGAGTGAGGTTGGGGAGTGAGCTGCTTGGGGGCCAGGTCGAGCGACGGGTTCAAATGAGGCAAGGCCAGAATTTCTGCGCCACACTTCTCGATGGCCTTTCAGATCACCATGGTCACGTCAAACCCAGACGGAAGACATTGGGCGATATAATAGAGGGCCTTTATTGCAAGTTCAAGTTCATTAATTTTCTGCTTAAAAGCCGTACTCATGAACCTCATCATGAAGGAGGAGTAAAGTGGAGTTGGGCTGACATCCTGGAGCACACTGAGGACTGCCTCGGTAAAGGGGTTGGCTGAGGGAGGCAAGGGTGTTAGAATGATGTGATCAGTCACCGAGCAGAGCATCCGATGAACCAGGGCAATCTAAGGCTGGTACCGGACCAGAGCACGCATGACCATGCACGGAACAGAACAAGCAGTGCTTGGGGTGAGTGAGGAACAAGCAGGGAAATGAATTTCCCTTGCACAGAAGACACTAGAGATAAATGGTCACCAGTTGCACAATAATGAGGACAGCATTAATGAACGTACTGGGCCAGGAGTGCATTCCTTTCGGTGGAACCAAATCAAGGCCGACTGATCATAGGCAGGAATCTTCAGCCAATTCACAGTTAGATAGGCCAGAAAATGCCCAGCACGACACTTGGTATCCATAGATGCAGGCACAGGAACCACACGAGAAATGAACGGACCAACATCATTGGACAACGTGTCCGGTGCTACAGGATAAGAATCATCATCCACGGGAGGTAGAGGTGCGACGCTGCCATCCTCACTTTCAGAATCACCAGAGAGGGGTTCAGGAGAGTGCATGGCATGATGCTTCAATTGCCTGTGTATAGTCACAAAATGTGGCTGCGGGGCGAAGCACTCGGGTGCAAGCCATGCAGGGGAAGAGCCGTAGAGGGGAGTACCAGTCGACAGCTTCGTTCAGACAGAGAACCCCAGAAACATTAAGCCAAAGGAAGCCATTACTGTACTGAACCCCAACGGAGGATAGAGGTCATTGCACTTAATACCCAGCTGGGTAAAAAGAAAGCAGATACCCTCCACTGTGACAGAAGTCGTCGGGCAGCGCAGGTCATGAATGGATGAATCAGAGGGGTCAACCACCAGCCATCTATTGCTAGCCATCCACCAAGCGGTATTACCATCTATAGTTCACTCTAAAGCTTTGATATATAGCTCATTGAAAGCCAACTTGGCAGCCGCCAGGGTCCATACAGGCTCGCTCACAAGAGACAAGCACTTTAGTAGGGCGATCCGATCGATGTTCATGAAAGACAACCACGGTAGCCAGTCGAGCTTGGCGAACAAAGTGTATCGGTCGAGGACCGTTTGCACCGCAGTAGTAACGAAGTGGCTGCAGAGGCCCATAGTGTGAGCTGACATGATCTGGGACAGCCAGATCAGGTCCAGCATCTAGTCTGGTAACATCTGGCACATACTGACTGATCTTTCAGATTGGCAAAAAATGCACCCCATTCTTCGCCGGAGCTGGTCGGTGAGGGAGCGCCGTCGCAAATGAAGTTGTCGGTGGAGACAAGATAGTAACACCAGAGTGGCTCCTTGCCCTCAAGGCAGAGAATGGTGTCCAAGAGCCCCTCAAACAGGCGTGGAAGGAACAGGATGTTTTGAGTAGGGTACTCAATTTGGGGGAATTCTGGCACGTTCATCGAAATGATCAGCACGGTGACGAGGAGATCAAGCCAAGACAGAAGGAGAGGGGGGGCCGACGTGGTTATGACTGCCCAAGGATGGTCAAGATCGAAGTGGGGAGGAGATGAGAAGTGTGGGAATGGGCTGAGCATGAAGCATGAGGCAAGCAGCAGGCAAAGCCCAGATGGCCGACTGACCCTTTATCATACTGATTGCCTCTGAGACATGCGTACTACACGAGGTGGTCGGAGCTGGCAAAGACAGTCTCAACTGAGCAAGGCATGATCAGGAGGACAGCAGCAGCCTGGTGCACCTTCCAGAAGTACCAAGGAGTGAAGGCGGTACCGATGATTGAGGACGAACCACTCGAACGAGCATAGCGGTAGCAGGGTATTGGTTACGGCGTTAACAGGCTACTTTTCTCTTACATGTTTCAGATTTCAGACATGTTTCAGATATGCTTCTAGTCTCTGGAAGCAGAGCACGGACATATCCCATAGTAATGAGCAGTTCGGCAATGAGCTGGCCATCTTAGTATATAAACCTGGTCACAATTGGCGATAAGGAGAGAAAGGGAGACAGAGGGGGTCGCAGCAGCAGACTTCTCCACACCTCCACAGTTCCACCACTCCACTCTACA
>NW_024468696.1:0-4121 GCF_001632365.1 Laetiporus sulphureus 93-53
TTCGTCGTGCCATCAGAACTCGGCCTGCTCGAGAGTCAAAGTCAGTCATGAATGATAATGAATGATAGCACGCACAACTTGCGCGCTACTGATCAAGGATTCGTAGACTCGTGCCCGAGGAGTGTTCCATCATGTCTCCAACGGCCAACGGGATGCTTCGTGCTTGCCCTCTCATCGATCTCTATGACTAAATAATGCTTACTGTTTGTGAACACTCGATCAATCGTGAACGTTTGAACCTCGAAGTCTCCGCCTCATTCTGCCACCAGCGCTCTCAGCTTGAAGGAACCTGCTCGAATATTGTTAGCTTAACTGCGTCCTTATTCTCCTCTGTGTCCGACAAGAACCTTGTCATGTTCGATTCTCGCGTACTGCTGCCGACCACTGCAAGCACAAAGACGACGCAGGCCGTCAATGCGTTCGCCACTATCCTCTCCGCGGAGCAGTACTGGACCGCTCCCCTGCTAGCCGCACAAACGCACCTGTCTGCACTCGTAATGCACGAGACCGGGATCGCTGAGCTGTCGCAAATGGAGGAGGAGAGGTGAGCTTCAATTTGGGGTATCTGCATACCCCGCCGAAGGGCGTTCGTGTGGTATTCGGCCGTCGCAGTATGGAAGGGCAGCAGGCGAGCGTTTTCGTGAGAAGGGTTAAGTCAGGATAATGGTGCGTGCTGGATCATGTCGATTGGGGTTCTGCTATCCTGTCTCGTTCATTCGCCTCTCTTATGAGCCGTCTTGTAGCATTCTCCCTCGCGATTCTATACCCGATCCCATCTTGCCGTGCTCCTCCTTCGCTTAATGACGCTGCACTTCACGATCCCCCATTCTACTCCGTTCACGTTCATGGCAAGAACTTCAATGTTCCTCTTGCTTGCCAATCTCTTGTAGACTTCTCGATCGCAGATCGAGCATGGTACGTTTGCTATCAATGCGAAGGCGTCGACCCTATTGATTTTGCCCAGCATGTGGACGGATTCGCTATTAACTACTCCGCACGCGAGACGACTATCGAGCGTGAGTGTATGTAATCGCGTCGCTCGCTTCCGGAGACATCCACCGTGTACTGCTTGTGTGAGATCCGGCATTCGCAGTGAGGCACGTGCGTTTGTCGCGAGTCCCTCAGATGAGTCCTATGGCTCTGGGACCATGCAAGGCAAGTGTTCCTTCATGACCGACTGCTTGTATTCGCTTACGAATGACAATTTGGCTTGCAGATTCATATGGACTGGAGCGGTCATATCTGCGCCCGGCCTAATCGGACCTCCGGCTGGTGGAAAAGCTCGACAAGAATATCGAGGAGATCGCCAACGGACCTGGATATGGAGGGGATATGGAGCAAGTCGGCAGCGTTAGCGTTCAGGGGAGAGGTGAAGGACCGTCGCATCGCTGTGTGTGTGGTCCGAGAGTCCAAAGTTAAGGTGCGCGATCACGTACAATGATCTTTACAATGATTTTGTCCTGTAGGATGGACGGTACTTCGTTTGCGAACTTCTTTGATTGCGTCGCGGCTGGTGCCGACTTGGAAACGGGGTACCCTATGCCCCGACTCCTCAATCCTAGTGAAGGCACCGTCGTCACTCCTCTATCCTTGGATGAGAAGACCAAATATACCACCAACAGCTCACCGGAATGTTCGAGGAGAGCAAATATAAGCGAGAGCGTGATAGAGAATAAGGGTATCGTACAGTTAGTGCGTGCGTTTTCTGACTTAGCCTGATGCAAGCGCGGATGAACGGGCCCGACTATAGTGCGTAATCTAGTCAAATCCTCTCTACAAATGTTTGCAGAAAAACATAACCTCGCAGGTCCGTCTCCAATTCCTGTACTATACACAAGCCGTGAAACAATGAAAACCTCGTGTTATCAGTAGATAAAGTTCTAAACCACGCCGGGTATGCGACAACATCCACTACGCCAGCACAACTCCGATCCATACACGACACTTCCAATACTGCACCTGATCAGAGTACTCTAGCAACACGTCCTGTCGAAACCTTCCGCTATCCTGACGTCATACCCACAAGATACGCAGTGGCGCCTCGTCGAGCTCGTTGAGCTTTGCAAGCAGCGTGGCGTCCAGCACAAGCTACTTGAGCAATTCGTACACTTGATGAGGTGCCGCCTCGATGCAGTAACAGCCAGCGCATGCGCTCGCGTACCTCAATGTGGTCATCCGGTGAATTTGCGATTGCACCGCAAATCCGTGGAGCACGCTGTGGCCTGCCGTCTCCGTCCCTCACATTCACAAGGTACTTGCTAGGTCATCCAATGTGCCGTCACGCTGATTTTCATCTCCCGTGCGAGCGGCATTCCGTGCCAGAGCGTCGACGTCGTCCCCGTCTATGCAGGACGGATCACCACCATCCTAATCCCTTCATGAACATGATCTGCGCACCGTTGGGCCCCGACGCACGAGGATTTTGGTTGGATCGTTGGGTTGAGGACGGCTGGAATCCTGCTTCGTACGGAGAAGATCAAGGGCCACCGGCACGCGTTGACGTTCACGCGTATGGACAGTCCGCGCGTATGTCTCGGGCGCGGATTTGCGCTCGTACAGGTGAATCTGATCCAGTGCGCCTCGTCGATGGAGGAGTGTATCGGTGGGATGTCCGCCGGTGGCAGGCCAGCTGCGTGTTGTCGTTGGGGCTATATGTTCGAGTTGAATGACGAGCGGCAGATGAGGTTCGAGGTCATCCTGGGCTGATCGGGCAGCTGCGGGTCACAGGGGAGGACAGCGTGCGGACTCCGTTGAGCCTCCGCCGGCTAGAGTCAGTTCGCTCCTGAAATCGCATCGCCTGATGTTGTCATGTCGCCGGGGTTCGTTGCGTGATATAGCATCTTGATGCTGTTTGTAGAGATTGCGAATGTGGTGTATATACGAGCACGGAAGATGTAGTGTGGCACGAGATAAAATATCAGGCCAGTTCGCCTTCAGGAGCCTCTCAGCAGAGACGGATCCAATGGGGCTGCTGTGCCCGTGTCGAATTACCCGTCGAAGTGCGGATAGTCCGGTGGAGTAAGCGTCGCAGGCATCGCCGTGCGGACGACGAACCAGACGGATATACATCTTCTGTGGAATCCTGGCCAAGATCGCCTGGCCGCTATCGAGACCTTGTGGGTGGATTCCAGTGGATTGCGCGTGTGTATGAACGGGCAATGTAGCAGTCGTGGGATAAGCGATCGTTGGCGGAGCATATGGAGATGGGGACGAGAACGAGATGGAGAAAATGGATGTCTGAGCGTCGGAATGGCAGTGGCGGTATGCAGAGAACCAGATGCTGGAACTTGCAGGTATGCGATGTAGTAGTGGGTGATGTATGCGAAGTAGGGGATTGCGGAAGAAATCGTGGTGGGTGCCCAAGAACGTGCATGATCATACAACACTTTGAAGAGCCGGCGAGATGAGGGTGGAAACCTCCGCCGTCCACTTGAGTGTGCCCTTCACTGCTGCAAGAGTGGAGACAAGACCACGAACGCGGGAAGGATCTGCTGGAGATACAACGGGCGTGATAATCAAAAGTCGTTTGCAAAGTGCTTTTCGCTCATCGTGGCGCTGTAGTTCCAATATCACGACACAGATGAATGCATGAGTCTAGGCGTAAAATGTGGAGTACTCACCGGAAGATGCCTCGCTTGGTCAGTTGTGGGAATAAAGGTGCAAGTTGCTGCTTCCACTGCTCCTCAAGCGATATTGTACGATCCACACGGCCAGGGGGGTTGCCTCTCCAACTCTGGTATACAAGCACAAATTCTATTCTGCTCAGCAATCCGAATGAATCGGACGAAAAATGCTTGTCAATCTCGTTGTGGCGAGCAGACTCATGGGGTTTCAGAAATGCCCTCATGATCCGCTTCACGTGCCCCATTCCAGGTTGGAGTGGAAGAAAATTGACCACTATCACAATTTCTCGAAGCTTGACTGCCTTGATCGAAAGTAATATTTGATGCAATGTGTCCAGGCCACAATCGTGATAAAAACCAGTAAAGATTACCCATAGTCTCTGCAGTGAGGTATGGTCAGTGAATGACGGCAACAAATCTAGAGAGACTTTAGTCAGAAGAAATGCTTGCATGAAACTAGAGCGCACACCTGCAGTAGACACCTCTGTACCCGTCTGT
>NW_024468697.1:0-4121 GCF_001632365.1 Laetiporus sulphureus 93-53
ACAGACGGGTACAGAGGTGTCTACTGCAGGTGTGCGCTCTAGTTTCATGCAAGCATTTCTTCTGACTAAAGTCTCTCTAGATTTGTTGCCGTCATTCACTGACCATACCTCACTGCAGAGACTATGGGTAATCTTTACTGGTTTTTATCACGATTGTGGCCTGGACACATTGCATCAAATATTACTTTCGATCAAGGCAGTCAAGCTTCGAGAAATTGTGATAGTGGTCAATTTTCTTCCACTCCAACCTGGAATGGGGCACGTGAAGCGGATCATGAGGGCATTTCTGAAACCCCATGAGTCTGCTCGCCACAACGAGATTGACAAGCATTTTTCGTCCGATTCATTCGGATTGCTGAGCAGAATAGAATTTGTGCTTGTATACCAGAGTTGGAGAGGCAACCCCCCTGGCCGTGTGGATCGTACAATATCGCTTGAGGAGCAGTGGAAGCAGCAACTTGCACCTTTATTCCCACAACTGACCAAGCGAGGCATCTTCCGGTGAGTACTCCACATTTTACGCCTAGACTCATGCATTCATCTGTGTCGTGATATTGGAACTACAGCGCCACGATGAGCGAAAAGCACTTTGCAAACGACTTTTGATTATCACGCCCGTTGTATCTCCAGCAGATCCTTCCCGCGTTCGTGGTCTTGTCTCCACTCTTGCAGCAGTGAAGGGCACACTCAAGTGGACGGCGGAGGTTTCCACCCTCATCTCGCCGGCTCTTCAAAGTGTTGTATGATCATGCACGTTCTTGGGCACCCACCACGATTTCTTCCGCAATCCCCTACTTCGCATACATCACCCACTACTACATCGCATACCTGCAAGTTCCAGCATCTGGTTCTCTGCATACCGCCACTGCCATTCCGACGCTCAGACATCCATTTTCTCCATCTCGTTCTCGTCCCCATCTCCATATGCTCCGCCAACGATCGCTTATCCCACGACTGCTACATTGCCCGTTCATACACACGCGCAATCCACTGGAATCCACCCACAAGGTCTCGATAGCGGCCAGGCGATCTTGGCCAGGATTCCACAGAAGATGTATATCCGTCTGGTTCGTCGTCCGCACGGCGATGCCTGCGACGCTTACTCCACCGGACTATCCGCACTTCGACGGGTAATTCGACACGGGCACAGCAGCCCCATTGGATCCGTCTCTGCTGAGAGGCTCCTGAAGGCGAACTGGCCTGATATTTTATCTCGTGCCACACTACATCTTCCGTGCTCGTATATACACCACATTCGCAATCTCTACAAACAGCATCAAGATGCTATATCACGCAACGAACCCCGGCGACATGACAACATCAGGCGATGCGATTTCAGGAGCGAACTGACTCTAGCCGGCGGAGGCTCAACGGAGTCCGCACGCTGTCCTCCCCTGTGACCCGCAGCTGCCCGATCAGCCCAGGATGACCTCGAACCTCATCTGCCGCTCGTCATTCAACTCGAACATATAGCCCCAACGACAACACGCAGCTGGCCTGCCACCGGCGGACATCCCACCGATACACTCCTCCATCGACGAGGCGCACTGGATCAGATTCACCTGTACGAGCGCAAATCCGCGCCCGAGACATACGCGCGGACTGTCCATACGCGTGAACGTCAACGCGTGCCGGTGGCCCTTGATCTTCTCCGTACGAAGCAGGATTCCAGCCGTCCTCAACCCAACGATCCAACCAAAATCCTCGTGCGTCGGGGCCCAACGGTGCGCAGATCATGTTCATGAAGGGATTAGGATGGTGGTGATCCGTCCTGCATAGACGGGGACGACGTCGACGCTCTGGCACGGAATGCCGCTCGCACGGGAGATGAAAATCAGCGTGACGGCACATTGGATGACCTAGCAAGTACCTTGTGAATGTGAGGGACGGAGACGGCAGGCCACAGCGTGCTCCACGGATTTGCGGTGCAATCGCAAATTCACCGGATGACCACATTGAGGTACGCGAGCGCATGCGCTGGCTGTTACTGCATCGAGGCGGCACCTCATCAAGTGTACGAATTGCTCAAGTAGCTTGTGCTGGACGCCACGCTGCTTGCAAAGCTCAACGAGCTCGACGAGGCGCCACTGCGTATCTTGTGGGTATGACGTCAGGATAGCGGAAGGTTTCGACAGGACGTGTTGCTAGAGTACTCTGATCAGGTGCAGTATTGGAAGTGTCGTGTATGGATCGGAGTTGTGCTGGCGTAGTGGATGTTGTCGCATACCCGGCGTGGTTTAGAACTTTATCTACTGATAACACGAGGTTTTCATTGTTTCACGGCTTGTGTATAGTACAGGAATTGGAGACGGACCTGCGAGGTTATGTTTTTCTGCAAACATTTGTAGAGAGGATTTGACTAGATTACGCACTATAGTCGGGCCCGTTCATCCGCGCTTGCATCAGCCTAAGTCAGAAAACGCACGCACTAACTGTACGATACCCTTATTCTCTATCACGCTCTCGCTTATATTTGCTCTCCTCGAACATTCCGGTGAGCTGTTGGTGGTATATTTGGTCTTCTCATCCAAGGATAGAGGAGTGACGACGGTGCCTTCACTAGGATTGAGGAGTCGGGGCATAGGGTACCCCGTTTCCAAGTCGGCACCAGCCGCGACGCAATCAAAGAAGTTCGCAAACGAAGTACCGTCCATCCTACAGGACAAAATCATTGTAAAGATCATTGTACGTGATCGCGCACCTTAACTTTGGACTCTCGGACCACACACAAAGCGATGCGACGGTCCTTCACCTCTCCCCTGAACGCTAACGCTGCCGACTTGCTCCATATCCCCTCCATATCCAGGTCCGTTGGCGATCTCCTCGATATTCTTGTCGAGCTTTTCCACCAGCCGGAGGTCCGATTAGGCCGGGCGCAGATATGACCGCTCCAGTCCATATGAATCTGCAAACCAAATTGTCATTCGTAAGCGAATACAAGCAGTCGGTCATGAAGGAACACTTGCCTTGCATGGTCCCAGAGCCATAGGACTCATCTGAGGGACTCGCGACAAACGCACGTGCCTCACTGCGAATGCCGGATCTCACACAAGCAGTACACGGTGGATGTCTCCGGAAGCGAGCGACGCGATTACATACACTCACGCTCGATAGTCGTCTCGCGTGCGGAGTAGTTAATAGCGAATCCGTCCACATGCTGGGCAAAATCAATAGGGTCGACGCCTTCGCATTGATAGCAAACGTACCATGCTCGATCTGCGATCGAGAAGTCTACAAGAGATTGGCAAGCAAGAGGAACATTGAAGTTCTTGCCATGAACGTGAACGGAGTAGAATGGGGGATCGTGAAGTGCAGCGTCATTAAGCGAAGGAGGAGCACGGCAAGATGGAATCGGGTATAGAATCGCGAGGGAGAATGCTACAAGACGGCTCATAAGAGAGGCGAATGAACGAGACAGGTTAGCAGAACCCCAATCGACATGATCCAGCACGCACCACTATCCTGACTTAACCCTTCTCACGAAAACGCTCGCCTGCTGCCCTTCCATACTGCGACGGCCGAATACCACACGAACGCCCTTCGGCGGGGTATGCAGATACCCCAAATTGAAGCTCACCTCTCCTCCTCCATTTGCGACAGCTCAGCGATCCCGGTCTCGTGCATTACGAGTGCAGACAGGTGCGTTTGTGCGGCTAGCAGGGGAGCGGTCCAGTACTGCTCCGCGGAGAGGATAGTGGCGAACGCATTGACGGCCTGCGTCGTCTTTGTGCTTGCAGTGGTCGGCAGCAGTACGCGAGAATCGAACATGACAAGGTTCTTGTCGGACACAGAGGAGAATAAGGACGCAGTTAAGCTAACAATATTCGAGCAGGTTCCTTCAAGCTGAGAGCGCTGGTGGCAGAATGAGGCGGAGACTTCGAGGTTCAAACGTTCACGATTGATCGAGTGTTCACAAACAGTAAGCATTATTTAGTCATAGAGATCGATGAGAGGGCAAGCACGAAGCATCCCGTTGGCCGTTGGAGACATGATGGAACACTCCTCGGGCACGAGTCTACGAATCCTTGATCAGTAGCGCGCAAGTTGTGCGTGCTATCATTCATTATCATTCATGACTGACTTTGACTCTCGAGCAGGCCGAGTTCTGATGGCACGACGAA
>NW_024468698.1:0-3991 GCF_001632365.1 Laetiporus sulphureus 93-53
TACTAGTCCACAACATGGACAGAGACCTAAATATACCTAACATCTCCAATAGTCAGGCAGACTATTAGCAGGGTTTATAGTGTGGTCAAGCCTAGTAGACAATGTAGCAGTGAGGTCCTCACTCTACCCTTGCTAGGCCTTGGCTGCTACAGCTACTGCATGTTCACCTGCAGGTTACTAGGTTCGCTGTTCTGACTCTAGCAAGCATACGAGCTTACTACCTCTTGAGAGCAAGTATGATTGCATGAGGGTTCTAGAACTGAGGATGTTCAGAGTCACAGGTGGAAGAGGTTAGTCTTCTCACTGCTGCTCCACCCCTTTATATAGTCGCAGACCTATAGTCTAGGGTACTAGTACAAGGGGTCCTCTACACTGCCTCAGTGATAAAGATAGGTGAAACACATAGGAGCTTAGCTGCTGCGAGCCAGGTAATTGGCGAGCTGAGAAAAGCATAGGTGAAATACATGAAATATGAAATGAGAACCAAAGTCCTGGATCGCAGATCCTGGGATTAAAGTTTGAGAACCCTAGAAGCTGTCCTCGGTCACATAGTGACTGATATCACCTGACCATGATTGGGCGTCTCTTCTAGGCACTTGTTCATGGGGATCACGTGACCATGAGCGATGGTTCATTTCGTAACACAAGCTTCCCTCTCCAACTGCCAAGACCCTTTGGCAATTAAACTGTAAGATCCTTTCTTCTCCGTCTGCACTTTTGCTTCGAGGAAGGAAGTATTCTTGAAACAGTATGCGTGAAGCTGTCATGTGATTCAGCGGAGGATTCATCATTCGTGCCGATGCTTGACTGTTCTGGTGCAGGGCTGCCCAGAGACATATATCTCTTTTCGACTTGATCAGCCCAAGAAGTCTGATTGGTGCTTGATGATTCAGAATCACTGTTAAACAACTCAACAGTGCATCCACTGCGATGCACTTGAGGGTTTGAGGGACTCAGAGGAGTTCCTCAATGCGCATTGCTGCCAGTGCTTGGATTCAAGGAATCAATACTGGAGTTTCGTGCATAGGCTGCCTTGGGATGCTTGGGTGATAACGAATTGGGGATTCATCCTGCATTCCATCATTCGTGCTTTCACGTTGGTCATGACCTTGATCTGTTACTGTTTTCGGAGGTAGCGTCCCTCTGATGCGGCTTTGGACATTCAAATTCACGATGTCTGATACGGTTGCAGTTCCAGCACCGACCAGAGAACTGTTCTTGTCCTGGTTGTGAATGGCAAGAATCTTCACGAGTCTCTTTGAATGGCTGATTGATCCATTGGTTAATGGAAGGTGAAGACTGCTGGTCAGACTTGGTCAACTGCCGCTGCTTTGTCTTCTTCTGTTTACCTTTCTGGTTAGGACACGTCTTCTCACGTTGGCTGGGCATGCTGTTTGCTGAAGAGGAAGATGTAGACAAAGTGCTTTCATCATCATCTTCTTATCGCCTCTTGTCAAATTTCCTTTGGACAATGGCCTTGATACCATGCCATTCTTTTTGACTGAGATCGAGCAATGTCATAAGTACTTCCTTCCATATTGATGTAGGGAAGGCCATCTGGTTGTTGTGCGATGAATGAGTACGTATGGCACCAATCTGAATTATATTCATGCCAAGAATATGTTCAGACATTCGATCGATATCCATAGGTTCATCATCGTCTTCTTCAGCTTCCTTTTCCTTTCGATGGACATGGTCTCGACTACTGAGTCCAAAAAGGATATCAGCGAGTTTTGCATTGACCAACTTTGTTACCAGCTGCTTAATCTGCTTCCGCATCTTTTCCGTGATCGACGGATCTTTGGAGTATTCGTTTGATCCGATAGATGCGTGTGCATCTTTCTTTTTAATTGAAGAAGCCTTTTGCTTCTTTGTTGATTTGACAACTTGTACAGGTTGCGCATTTCGCAGGGTTCGATCGATGTTTGGCTTTTTTGTGGGGCATTGATCCATCTCGTGCCCTGGCTTTCTGCATCGGTAGCATAGGCGTATCTTAACCAGAAGGTTCCGTACTTGTCATATTCGTCGTGCCCTGTCGATGTCCATTGCATTGGGATTATCTATATCCATCGACTCTTCTTCATCCATTGAATCACTCTGATTCGCATGTGTGATGAAATTGAAGATATTGCTTTTTCCCTTATGGATGTTTCGAAGGTCGTTAACTTGTCTTGCCAAATCGCAAGCATCCTCATACGTGGTTGGAGGATTCAGGGTAAGGAAGACTTTTTCTATGAACTTCGATTTCAAGCCTCGCTTGAAATGAACGAGCTTGGTATAGTCGTCGTCGATTTCAGCATAGCGAAATAGGATGTCGAGATTCCCAATGTAATCGTCGGCCTTCCCTTTCTTCTGCCTACACTGGTTGTCGAGTAACGTTTGCCATGCTTGGTCCTTGGTTGCGACACCTCCATACTTTTCTTGGAGTGTCATCCGAAAGTCACGATAAAGTTCTAGATCATCTGATCTTCCTGTAGATGCGATCATCGCTGCTTCCCATGATTCGACCCATTTTGCTGCTGCCGAACCAGGTTTGAAGTGGGATAGGATGAACGTTATCTAACTATAGTCATCGTCGTATATGTGGATGTTTGCCTGGAGAAATGATGTAAATGTTCGTTTGTCTCCTGCAAACGGTCGGATCTCTTCCAGCTGTAATTCCTCCTTTTCCAATTCTGGTAGCGTGGAATTGTACAATGCATATAGATTCATTTCCAGGAGATATTTCTGCCACTGAAATTTCAGACACGTCGGTCCTGGATGCACTGGTGGTCCACTTGCTAGATCGTACCGTGCTTTGATGGAATTTTGGCTAGTAGTTCCCAAACTACTTGTTTGCGCCATGGCCGACTGTGGCCTTATTGGTACTCTGAGTGGTGTTACTGGCCTTCCTCCTTCTGAGGCCATCCTGGTTAATGATGTCGTCCTGACTCCTTTTCATAGTCCTAACCCATCATAGGGTTTCTTGGATGTTGGCGTAACACTGGAGTCGCCACTCCTTAATAAACTTGGATGATGCTGAGAGGATTCCATTCCTCCTGCTCTTTATCCTTGTATGATCCTTCGACGTCCTCTGGCCTTGGATCGACTTGTATTGCTTCTCCTCTAGGAAGATCCGTATGCGTTAGGAATTCGTCCTCAAAATCCTTTTCAATGTCCCTCCTATTATTGATTACACGTCGAATTTCTTCAACGTCATGCTCGAGCTCTCGCAGCTCCTGTTGCTCTTCTGGGATTGTAAGGTTCCCCAATCTTTGTTGTCTTCGCAGCACAATGGCTCACGTATTCCTGACGTCTTCGAACCAATCCAATTCTTCATTGGTTGCATCGTTCCATGACAACGGCGTCATGTATCCTTTGTCTCCTTGATAGCCTGCCGGCTCATCTCCGGAGTCTGATTCGTATCCTGGATTCTCCCGATATGACATCCTATCTTGTCCTTTTGACCAAACTGGTCCGCGTATTCACACAGTATTCTTTTTGGACAGTCACACAGACTACCACTAATTCCTTGAATCTTCTTGATTCCAAATTGCCTTCCCTGGGAAGGCTTTAGCACGTCTTCTACATGTGCCTCAGTTGAGGGCTTCTCTTCTGGATTACCACACAGGTAACCGCTAGTGCTTGAGTTCGATCTGAAAAATAACCACACAAACTCGAGCTGACCACACAGGTCCAAGAGTAACCACACAGGTTCTCTTCCCTGTCATACTGAGGTAACCACACAGGTCCAGGAAGGGTCCACACAGGTCTTGGTTTTCTGTAGCATCCAAATAGACCCCACTTCTCATAAGTGGTTCTAAACCTAAACAGATTGACCTATAGAAAAACCTCTTCCAAATGTTATGAAGCATTCCCTGCTAGAACGTTCAGAACCACATGTGCTTTCTCACACGTACTAGTCCACAACATGGACAGAGACCTAAATATACCTAACATCTCCAATAGTCAGGCAGACTATTAGCAGGGTTTATAGTGTGGTCAAGCCTAG
>NW_024468699.1:0-3969 GCF_001632365.1 Laetiporus sulphureus 93-53
GGTACTAGTACAAGGGGTCTCGTTATCCTAAAGATAGGTGAAACACACCGGAGCTTAGCTGCTGTGAGCCAGGTCATTGGCGAGCTAAGAAAAGCGTAGGTGAAATACCTGAAATATAAAATGAGAACCAAAGTCCTGGATCGCAGATCCTGAGTTTAGAGTTTGAGAACCCTAGAAGCTGTCCTTGGTCACATAGTGACTAGAAGCGGTCCTCTGTCACATAGTGACTGATATCACCTGACCATGATTGGGCATCTCTTCTAGGCGCTTGTTCATGGGGATCACGTGACTATGAACGACGGTACGTTTCGTAACACAAGCTTCCCTCTCCAACCGCCAAGACCTCTTGGCAATTAAACTATAAGATCCTGTCTTCTCCATCTGTGCTTCCGCTTCGAGGAAGGAAGTATTCTTGAAACAGTATGCATGGAGCTGTTGTGTGATTCAGCAGAGGATTCATCATTCGTGCTGATGCTTGACTGTTCTGGTGCAGGGCTGCCCAGAGACAGGTATCTCTTTTCGACTTGATCCACCCAAGAAGTCTGATTGGTGCTTGATGATTCAGAATCGCTGTTAAACAACTCGACGGTACGTCCACTGTGATGCACTTGTCGGTTTAAGGGACTCAGAGGTGTTCCTTGCTTCGCATTGCTGCCAGTGCTTGGATTCGAGGAATCAATACTGGAGTTTCATGCATAGGCTGACTTGGGATGCTTGGGTGATAATGAATCAGGGATTCGTCCTGCATTCCATCGTTCACTCTTTCGCAATGGTCGTGACCTTGATTGGTTACTGTTTGCAGAGGTAGTGTCCTTCCGATGCAGCTTTGGGCATTCGAATTCATGATGTCCGATATGATTGCAGTTCCAGCATCGACCAGAGAACTGTCCTTGTCCCGATTGTGAATGATGAGAATCTTCGTGAGTTCCTTTGAATGGCTGATTGATCCATTGGTTAATGGATGGTGAAGACTGCTGGCCTGACTTAGTCGACTGCCGCTGCTTTGTCTTCTTCTGTTTGCCTTTCTGGTTAGGACATGTCTCCATATGTTGGCTGGGCATGCTGTTTGCTAAAGAGGAAGATGTAGACGAAGTACTTTCGTCATCGTCTTCTTGTCGCCTCTTGTCAAATTTCCTTTGGACAATGGCCTTGATACCATGCCATTCTTTTTGACTGATATCGAGCGATGACATAAGTACTTCCTTCCATATTGACGTAGGAAAGGCTGTTTGGTCTTTATGCAATGAATGAGTTCGTATGGCACCAATTCGAATGGTATTCATGCCAAGAATATGTTCAGACATTCGATCGATATCCATAGGTTCATCATCGTCTTCTTCTGATCGACATGGTGGTCTCGACTGTCGCCTCTGAGAAGAAGCTTGACAAGCTTTGCATTGACCAACTTTGTTACTAGTTGCTCAATCTGCTTTTGCATTTTCTTTGTGATCGATGGATCTTTTGAGGGTTCTTTTGATCTGGTAGACGCGTGTGCATCTTTCTTCTTAATTGAAGAGGTCTTCCGCTTCTTCTTTGATACGACCTGTACGGGCAGGGTTCGATCACTGTTTGGCTTCTTTGCAGTGCATTGATCCATCTCGTGCCCAGGCTTTCTGCATCTATAGCATAGGCGTTCCTTGACTGGACGGCTCTGTACTTGTCGTATTCGTCGTGCCCTATCGATGTCCATTGCATTAGGATTGTCTATATCCATCGACTCTCCTTCATCTATTGAATCGCTCTGATTCGCATGTGTGATGAAATTGAAGATATTGCTTTTTCCCTTATGGACATTTCGAAGGTCATTGACTTGTCTCGCCAGGTCACAAGCATCCTCATACGCAGTTGGAGGATTAGGGATGAGGAAGACTTTTTCTGCCAATTTCGATTCCAAGCCTCGCTTGAAATGAACGAGCTTGGTATAGTTGTCATCGATTTCAGCATAGCGAAATAGGATGTCGAGATTCCCAATGTAATCGTCGACCTTTCCTTTCTTCTGCCTACACTGATTGTCGAGTAACGTTTGCCATGCTTGGTCCTTGGTTGCGACTCCTCCATACTTTTCTTGGAGTGTCATCTGAAAGTCGCGATAAAGTCCTAGATCATCCAATCTTCCTGTAGATGTGATCATCGCTGCTTCCCATGATTCGACCCATTTTGCTGCTGCTGAACCAGGTTCGAAGTGGGATAGGATGAACATTATTTGACTATAGTCATCATCGTATATGTGGATGTTTGCCTGGAGATGTCGTTCTCCAGCCTGGAGGAATGACGTAAATGTTCGCTTATCTTCTGCAAACGGTCAGATCTCCCCTAGCTGTAATTCCTCCTTTTCTGATTCTGGTTGTGCAGAATTATACAGCGCATATAGATTCATTTCCAGGAGATATTCCTGCCACTGAAATTCCAGACACGTCAGTCCTGGATGCACTGGTGGTCCACTTGAAGGATCATACCATGCTTTGATGAGATTTTGGGCTAGTAGTTCCCAAGTTACTTGTTTGTGCCATGGCCGACTGTGGCCTTATTGGCATTCTGACTGGCATTACTGGCCTTCCTCCTTCTGAGGATGTCCTGGTTAAAGGTGTCGTCCTGACTCCTTTCCATAATCCTAACCCATCGTAGGGCTTCCTGGATGTTGGCGTAATGCTGGAGTCACCATTCCTTAGTAGACTTGGATTGATGCCAAGAGGATTCCATTCCTCCTGTCCTTTATCCTTGTTTGATCCTTCAGCGTCCTCTGGCCTTGGATCGACTTGTATTGCTTTTCCTTTAGGAAGGTCCGTATGCATTAGGAATTTGTCCTCGAAGTCCTTTGCGATGTCCTTGCTATTGTTGAGTACCCGTCGAATTTCTTCAATGTCATGTTCGAGCTCTCGAAGCTCCTGCTGTTCTTCTGGAGTTGTAAGGTTCCCCAACCTTTGTCGTCTTCGCAGCACAATGGCTCGCGTATTCCTGACGTCTTCGAACCAATCTAATTCTTCATTGGTAGCATCGTTCCATGACAACGGCATCATGTATCCTTTATCTCCTTGATAGCCTACTGACTCATCTCTGGAGTCCGATTCGTATCCTTTGTTTTCGTGATATGACATCTTGCCTTTTCTTGGTGGCTCTTAACCAATTGTTCGTCGATCGCACGGGTCCGCGTCTCCACACAGAGTTCTTTTGGATAGTCACACAGACTACCGCTAGTTCCTTGAATCTTCTTGATTCTGGATTGCCTTTCCTGGGAAGGGCTTTAGCACATCTTCTACGTGTGCCTCAGTTGAGGGCTTCTCTTCTGGATTACCACACAGGTAACCGCTAGTGCTTGAGTTCGATAAACACACAGATTTAATTGAACCACACAGGTTCAGGAAGTGACCACACAGGTCTTGATTTTCCTGTAGTGTCCAAGTAGACCCCACTTCTTGTAAGTGGTTCTAAACCTAAACAGGTTGACCTATAGAAAAACCTCTTCCAAATGTTATGAAGCGTTCCCTGCTAGAACGTTCAGAACCACGTGTGCTTTCTCACATGTACTAGTCCACAGCGTAGACAGAGACTTAGGTACCAAATATACCTAATGTCTCCAATAGTCAGGCAGACTATTAGCAGGGTTTATAGTGTGGTCAAGCCTAGTAGATGATGTAGCAGTGAGGTCCTCACTCTACCCTTGCTAGGCCTTGGCCGCTACAGCTACTGCACATTCACCCGCAGGTTACTAGGTTCGCTGTTCTGACTCTAGCAAGCATACGAGCTTACTACCTCTTGAGAGTGAGTACGATTGCATGAGGGTTCTAGAACTGAGAACATTCAGAGTCACAGGTGGAAGAGGTTATCTTCCAGCTGCTGCTCTGCCCCTTTATATAGTCGCAGACCTATAGTCCGGGGTACTAGTACAAGGGGTCTCGTTATCCTAAAGATAGGTGAAACACACCGGAGCTTAGCTGCTGTGAGCCAGGTCATTGGCGAGCTAAGAAAAGC
>NW_024468700.1:0-3968 GCF_001632365.1 Laetiporus sulphureus 93-53
CGGACTTTTTGGTGGTAGATTTAGTTCTGCCATCAGAAGATCCTCGGACGCATCATTTCTGGAGCCCACCGCGAGGGGTTAGAGCTGTTGCCTACGTTTGGAGACCGTTGAGGTCCTCGGCATTTTCTCACAGCCATATCCGAAATGTCAGAGGAAGTTTTTGCATCATTCAACCAACGCCTCAGCAGACTTGAGGAGTTTCAGTGAGCAGGATTCGAGCGTTCTGACGAAGGACGTGGCTATCTAGCAGACTACGATCCAAGGACCCATTTCCCAAGAAGGGAAGAATCCCGAACTCCATCATCTAAGCGTCGCACCTCTAGTGTGGGTCAGCCAGGGTGCAAGCGACGGTGGAGCAACTTATGCCAATTGTCAATAAGAGGTCATTCATGAACCCAGAGCAGGAGCCGTTCAGTCTCTATCTGAAGGAACGGGGATGGGGTATGTGCATTGCAACTTAATAGTGTCTGTCGTTAATACTCTGTAGAGCATGTGCTAGCACTGACAGAGTAGCCCATCAACATCGTGTGCCGCTGATTGGAGCAATTAGGATATGGCCAACAGGACAGGCTCGATATGCTCAGGGTGAACGACTTGGCATTCCTAATAAGAATGATCTACAAGAGCAACGTGCTCGGACCAGCGGTGTGTTCCTGAACACTACATATTGCATATGCTGGCTCGTTGATTGTGTGTTTTCATAGGCATACTCAGACGACTTACACATTGACACGTTCGAGAATATCAACTTGACAGGGTGTAACATGGGCACGGTGCCGATCCTGCTCGACCCACATGCAGACGCGATCATCTCGCTGAACCTCTTACGTAATCTGATGCTTGAGATCCCACTCGACTTCATCCAGGCATGTATGTCGCTTCATGATCATGAGCTCCACTTGACCAATATGGTGACAGAGAAGGAGCCGCAGAGTGTTTGGCATTGCCATATGCTCCACCGGTTCGATTTGTCTTGCAATCACATCGTGAACCTCGACGATGCGGGCTTGGACAAGATCCCGAGCTATGGTCTTTGAAGGTGCAGAATAATCACATGAAAAGACCCTCTTGGTGATTGTTTCCCACGACAGAGGGCGCTAAAGGATCTGAACAACAAGTTTCACGTGCTACCCTCGGTGATCTCAAATATACTGAGCTTCGTTGATCTCTATGTATCATTCAACACGATCGACTAGCTGCCCAACAGTATAGGCCTGCTGTGCAAGCTCAAACACTCATCATCATTGCTAACCAGGTTTACGAGTTTTCTGCAAGCTCCAGCGAGGTCATCAACCTGCAAATGCTGGACTGTCGACGAAATCGCATCTCAAACATTCATGGCACTGTGAGCACCCTTGACCATGCTACTGAGCATCTGAACATGCTTGACCTCACTCAACCCCAATCTTGTGGCAAGTGCGATGATCATAAGGTTGTGTTTGCGATCAGCGATGCAATGTCCTTCTCATCATAGCGCCGTCATGATACATCATTAGTTAGCTCATCAATATACTGTCTCTTGTGACATAGTGAAGATGGAAAGTATTACTCCTGCTGGTCATATCGTCGTAGATGATGGCATCCACAAAGAAAACTGATCATGAACTTCTTATCAGAGATGCGTGGCATCACTGGAGGAACAAATGATTATGAACTAGCCGAAACCCGCTGCATTTGATTTACGCCAGATAGGAGTGAGAATGGATCGTCAATCTGATCACGAAGATCTTTCAAAAGTAAACGAGCAAATTTAGATCTACCATATATCATAAACAGTAGAAAGTGCAGAATAAGCATTGGTCGGGAACATTTGAATGGCGTACCGATTGGCAATTCATGATCATCAGTGCTCCACCCTGGCTGCAGCGCAGATCTAGAACTTCTGAATAGAAATAGAGCTATTATTGCCACAGGCCATTCATCATGCACTATACTATATTGAGCTTTTACATACAGCTTACCGTGCGAAGAGATGTACTAGTATCTTCTATCTGAGTCTCGGTGTGAGCTTGTGAGCTATAATCGTGCATCAAATCAGAGGGTCCATGCATGTCAAAGAGAATGTCGAACCTACCAGTTGGAAGTGGTACCAATCGATGTTACATTACATGCATTATGCTCTCGCAGCAGATGGTTTCCCATGGCCACTCTCGTGTAAGACGTTCGCTGGCATCTGCTTCAACTGTAATGAATCAAGACGAATAGTACCGGTCATGACAACATAATTACTATATTGCACTTGAAGCAGCACATGTTTAGTGATAGCGCTGATCTATTGCTTGTGGTGAGAATGAGTGAGGCATGCTTTACATGGAATAATCAATTATCATGATCGCTCAAGCACTCACGAGTGGCTACTGAAAGATTTTGATTGTGAACCTTAAGCACTTCAACTTTTCAGGCTTTAAACATACGTACACCATTCATGGCTGATTGTACATGTATCCAGATTATAATGCTTCCATTTTCACAGAAAGATGCGACTCATACAGTCGGACAACAAAGGCAACAATTTATAAGTTCTGCGGCTCCACAGAAAGGCTGCCAGTTGACAATAGAGTGTCAAGCATGGTGAGCGACATGACTGTGATATTGTCATTGAACTCGCCCATATTGTTGCCAGCCGGCAAGAGACGGATGGTCTCATAGAGTTTCCTGAGAGCATGATGCTCATCAATGGATGCATTCTTTGCCATTGCCAGGTTGCTGAGGAATTCCCAGAACTCTCGTGCTTCCTCAAATTCAGTTGTCCTTTATAGTTGTCGGAGCTGCCAGATATCTTCCACTTGACAGTAAACAAGTCCTACAAAAAGTGAGTTTCGACATCTTCAGTGACTGAAGCTGCTGACCTCATTTATGCAAAATGCCCATTGGTCCTGCAAGAGATCGGCTGTGACAATGTCCTCATCAGAAAAGCTGATAAGCAATGCGACTAGCACCAAATGGCATGCTGGTTAAAAAGCGAATTGAGAAATGGGATATGAACAGACTCACAATGGTGTTCATAGATAGAGACAACAAATACACGGACAGCTGTACCAGAATGGGTCTCATACATGTTTCCAGAGAACAAGACTTTGGACGTGAAGAACATGACCTTCACGTATCTATGACAAGTCATGAAGGCGGTCGGGTTCACCGTATGCATATGAACGATACTCACGATTGCGACACTTTGCACCAAGATGTAGTTGCATGAACATTCTGCGATGCACTTTATGTTTGCTGAATGCTTGCACGGTGATGTTTCGCAGGTTACTGTCTCACGTGAGGGTTCTTAGGTCATCATCTCACGCACACGATGATATTTCCTATCGCGAGCAGCATTCATGATCACATAGCAGATGATCATGACTGGAGCAACTCTAGATTTGAATACGCACTGAGATTGATGCTCACGAGTGCAGTTCCAGTGCATACCTAGCCATCAATTGTATTAAATTATTGAATTGGAGACCTGACCGAGTTTGCTGGAGATTCGTGCAATGCTCGTGATCGAAGCATTTGTGCCCACACTGCTACCTTCCTCTTTTCCTGTCCTCAATGACAAGAATGACCATGATGTTGGAGGTGGCCAGTTGAATCATTGCTCATAAAGCACGATGATCTCTATCATGAAAGGGGTGCTAGAGGATCTTGAGCATGTGTAAGCATTGACCGACTTTCTTCTTCCACCAGCTGCTCTCAGTCCACATGAATATGGAGTGATGCACTGATGTAAATCTTCAGCTGATGACACTGTTGTTGCTGTTCATGATTCCTGAATCTGTGCAGCAGAGATGTCAAAGCTCTCTCCGAATAGTGAATATATGCAAGCTGACGCACATTTCCGATAATCGTGTTGTGCCTGGAGCACTTGCATGCTGTGCTCAAATCTATATCACCAGCAGACAAACCTTTATGCGGCAAGTCATTGTAAGATATGCTTTGATTGGGCAGCCTACAGTCATTCAGATCAGAAAATGCAT
>NW_024468701.1:0-3947 GCF_001632365.1 Laetiporus sulphureus 93-53
TGAAATGCGGGCCTTGCTGACGATGGATGGGTCCGCCGCGCGGTGCGGGCGTGGAGAATGTCGTGGTCGTCCCGTTGCCGAGGCATGAGCGCGAATGGGGAGGCTGAAATCAAAGTCATGTACCCTTTATTGTTGGTGTACCAATGATTGGAAGTCAAATATTTCCACCAAATGTTTCCTCTATTTCATAGTTCCTACCCGACTGCAAGACGCCCGTGGCTCACGTGGAGTAGACGCTCGTTGCGTGTTGACGCGGTGGCTTTCACCAGCATGTCTCTGCGACTCAGTCGATGTCTCATTCTATTTATCTGAACCTTTTCGTCAATCCGTATCTCAGTGAGCCTGACGCTAACGTGCTTTTAATCCGACTTGAGCCATGCAAAACTGCACAGCACGCAATGGACACCGCATCGCACCTCAGCGTGATCGTAGACTTGTCACCAACGAGTCCGTGAGGTTCTTTCTGTTTTGGGCAAACTGTATGTCCTGTCGAATGACGGTAACGGACGCTCTATAACTTCATGATACTTCTATATTGTTCATACATGACAACATAGCTGTCGTGTCTTGAACAGAAACCGACTCCAGTCAAACTTCATATGCTGTATCGCATTTGAACGCCGTGACTCTTACCAAAACACAGCAGCTGGGCAAACGAGCGTCGCTGATATTCATAGACAGTTCGGAGATCATTTATACTCGACGGTACGACGCAGCAGTACATACCAAGCTACGTGATCAGGAAGGTTAGTTTTACTTCTCCACCTCGTATGATAATCAGGTCAAGGAACGTCTCAGTTCTTAGATGCGCAACGGATACACAACCTCTACCTTCAAGGGCTCCATTCCCTAGGGCGCGCTAACGCGGACCACACAATCCTGCTGTTAAACACGTACACGAAGCTGAAGGACGTCGCGCGTCTGGACAGCTTCATTAAGCGGAAGTCGTCGTGCGCGACAGACGAGCTTCCGTTCGACCTTGACAATTCGATCCGTGTTTGCAGGCAGGATATTTCGAGCATGCTTCGTACCTCGCCAAGAAATATGAGCGCCACGAAGACTACCTGAGGATACAAATTGAGGGCTCGGGAACTACAAGGATGCATTGGTGTACCTCGGGCGATTCGGTGCCGAGGCAGTAGGTATTCGCAGCAACAAGTTAGAGCTTCTGCTGATAGGATATCATATCGAATCGTAGGCAGAAGCAAATCTGGCTCGTTATGGCCGAGCTATGCTGACAATCTCCCTGAACTTCTCATCGACTTCTGTGCGAGTCTCGCACCGTCGCCCTTCGAAGACGAAGGCGAGATCAAGGGTCCAACGCGACAAGCAAGAGGCGGCGGCCCATCATCCTTTTCCTATATTGTGTTGGACAAGTCGTCTACACCAGCTCCAGCAATGCCCACGGACGGGGCGGCACCTTCGTCCGCGCCGAGTATGACCGCCAGACCCGGTGGACGGGCGCGCCGAGACTCGGTGCAGGATGTGTCAAGAACGGCCACTTCTTCCCCGGCTACCCTAACAAACCCGTCTCTAACAAAGGCGAGAGTACAAAGTATGAAGCGCTAGTCTCCTTGTCTTGTTTCGTGTACTTCATTGACCACGTGGACTATCTTGTGCACTTCTTGGAGTCCGTCACCCTGCGGCGATAGGGTCAGACCGTCGATCCGTCCGCACCACACGCTGTGGTTGAGAATGACCCGAATGCGGATGAGGAAGCAGAGAAGTGGGACCAGATCGCAGTGGAATACCCTGCTGGAGCTTTCCCTCATCCAGGATGGCGCATCACCGGAGCAGATTGGCTTGCCGACGCCCAACAAGGTTATGCGCGTCTTGCAGAGCGACAATATCTTACGCATGCATTGGTTCTATGTTCCACGCGCTCCTTCACGCAGGGCTTGATACTTCTCTGGGAGCGCTCGAGGATGTACGAGGGCATCCTGCGCTTCTGGATGGGTGCCTATCGTGCGAAAACACACCCTGATGCGCCCGCCGAGGTCGTCCGTGCGCTGAATAAGTACGGTGACGGTAAGCCCAGACTAAACCCGCTCATGCTGAAGTTCTTGACGTCAACACCGCAATTATTATCGCGGCATGCTGAGGACTTGCAAAATATTCTCAGGGTCGTCGACGAGCAAGGAATCATGCAGCCGCTGAGCGTCGTGCAAGTCCTGAGCAGGAACGGTGTCACGAGCGTTGGCTTGGTGAGACAATGGTTGATGACGAGGGTCAGGCAAGCTCAGCAGGAAGTTGAAACTGTGAGTCTAGCCCCCACGTTCTTCGGGCAATGTTGTCTGGCCTAACGTTATGACCCAGGTGCTTGGATAAGATCAATTGCTGACGACATTTTCCTTGACATAGGATCAACAAGTCATCGACTCATACTTCAACGAGACGCGGGAGAAGCTGCGCCAGGTAGAAGACTTGTCAGACCCTGATCAGCCCAAGGTCTTGCATGTCACGCAATGTTCAGACGCCTCCAGGAAGAATATCACGTCGCGCATGTGGTCTTCCAGCTCGTGGACCTTGACCAGTGCTGCGGCCTTCTCCCGTTCCGCCTGCTCTGCATGCGAGAGTTCAATCTGTACAATGGCGTTGTTTTCCAGTCCCATAGAGAGCACATCGGACGATACTGCGAGTAATATTAGAGGCGGGGGGAAGGTGTATTGAATGCGGCCGAGCTCAAAGAGCGGAGTGGTTTCGGCTTGCTCCTGCATGTCACTTTAGCGGAAGTGACGTGGTTTGACCATGATCACGCTCAAATCCCTCATACTGTACTTGCGGTAGTGCCAAGGCTCCTCCTTGCGAGAGACCAGGCGCGGAAGCGTGCTCGACATCTGCGAAGGAGTCAATAAGATGAGCTCTTCAGGTTAGCAAGAAAGAAACTCACGAACACTCATCGAAGGTCGAAGAATACTACGCGTCGAGCACGTGCTGCCGTCCCGTCGTAACGGTGGCGTTCGTCATCCGGGGACCGTGAGTCTCGGCACAATCCTCCACTCTTCATTGACGATCTTTCCTTCTCGCAATCGCATTCTGGCGCCACAATGAACGCAGGCGTTGGCCGCATTGAGCCCTGCCTCGCCAATAGTCAACTGTGCAGAAAGCTGAGCGCCGATATCTGCTGTAAATCCAAACTGATTCGTTCTCTATGCATCCTTACTGCACGCAGCATTAACATCTGCTTTATTTAGCTAAAATTGAGTGCCGTGGAGTGCGCCGACATTTGCTCAGACTGGATCAACATCACCGCCTACTATCGTGCCTGAGCCTGTTACACCGCCCCCAGGACGTACCTCCTGCACATTCCCACCCCATGTCAACCCTGTCCGCTTCTCATCACCATCTGCTTCCCAGTAATATGGGCTTATTGATCATTGGAGGTCCGTCTAAGTCCCTGTCTGCATGATTGATACCATAGTCCACTTTGTTGATGTCATCCGCCATTTTTATGTCACCAAGTAAGAAGAATACTTGTCAGGACGAGGGCGTGAATAGATCCTTGGCATATTCGATCAAAGAACGGAGACTGGCTATCCCGTCGTTTGAGCTTCCCGGTCGCCGCCTGCGTTCTATGCGATATCCCAATGTCGCGACGTGTCGGAATGCGACTGGATGGTTGGTGGCGTTCAGCGGACGTCCCTGTCGCCATAGTTGGTGCCTAAAGGCGCGACTCATATCCTTCGTTCACGAGCAGAACGAGAGCTTCATACCGGACAGTCCCACATAAAAAGGAAAGAGAAGGACGTTCTAGCGACATCATCTTCTGCTCAAGCCAAGCAACGAACTCGGCGTCTGAACCTGCAAAGGCACGGGCGCGGGCAACATCGGCCTCGTCGTCGCCCAATTCGCGCTCGTTGGGGATCTCGATGACAGCTTCGATACCGAGGACGCCGAAACCAACCCCGTAGGTGATGTGCTCATCTGCAGCAGAAACGACGTGCGCG
>NW_024468702.1:0-3818 GCF_001632365.1 Laetiporus sulphureus 93-53
GTTTGTCATCATGATTATGCGAGTGCTTATATACCATCACTAGCTGGCTTTATCGTCTGTTCCTCGACATAGATGCGAATTTCCGCCTGAAGAGGAAGAAGGTTTCCACTGACGAAGTCGACCCTGGTCTCAATGCCGGATTCGCCTACTTTGTTGAAGAAGCGAAGTACAAGGAACATCTCAACACTTTCAGCAATGTCATCAGAGAAGAAGGCAGTCCGGCCTGCAGCAATCACGATGCAGTCAAGCTCGCGAACATGCGAGGCTCACAAGGCACAGCGGCTAGTGGTGTTGGCACGGTCGAGTGTACACGCCACGATATGAAGTGACCATGCTCCGTGGGTGATCTGCAAAAAGGCGAACGGTATGTATAATATTCTTCTATGATATTTATACACTGAACGACGCCTTTTAGGTATGTAAACATGGATTACTTGTTTGCCAGCAGCATGGAGCAGGCAGGACAGGTTACCGTTATGGTGTCGTACGACATTGCGTGTCAATGATCCATACATCTCTGGGAGAGAATGCGGCGATACATGCCTCAGTGGGACTTTGCAAGGCGTGTCATTACCTTTTTGGATCCTAAATTCCATCTGCCTGCTCATCGAGAGTTCTGTCACCTGAATTACTCATTCAATACTGCGTTGCATGTCGGCCGCACTGATGGCGAGGCTGTCGAGTGAGGTTGGTCAGCTGTCAACCCATTTGCATCGAGCACAAAGGAGATGGGTCTGGGCTCACGGCGGGATCTACTTGATGATGTCTTTGGTGCATACAACTGGAGCAAGGTTACTCACATTGGTAAGTACACACCTCACTTTATTGTGCCAATATCTCACTGTTTTGTAGCGCAATCTTTACTCACTAAAGTGAAGAATGCAATCAATGAATGCAGCGTCTATGTCGCCGCATTCGAAGAGTTTAGTTTGGCTTTACCAGAAACATCTGTTGCCCAGTGGACGCAAGCTGTTGAGGCATGGGAAAAAGACCGCTCAAGTCTAAATCCTTATGAGATTACACGCAAAGGTACGTTAAATGTTTGCGACTTTTTTGATGTCTCTCTAAATTTGTTGTGTGTATAGCACTCACGCAGGCCTCCGTGCATCTTCAATTGGCACAAGAAGATGCAACACGGCTTCAGATTGGCAAAACAGTGCCGATTCATGACCATATTTCTCCAAGTGTTATGATAACGTACAGGTTGGAAATTGAGGAGCTACAGTGCGTCTTAACATGCATATTGATAGTAGAACTCTCTTGGAGCATCTTATACATACAGATGTCATCTTCGTGAAGATTCTGCTGAGCTCGGTGCACATTCAACAGATCTCCAATGAGCGAAGGTCCTTGAACGTCAAAATAACCTGCAGCGACGTCTTGAGGCATGGATCGAGATCCAACACCTGTATATGCCTGGGGTCACAGCCCTGCGCTCTCGCCCAAGTGACAATGCCAACCACGTCAGCAATGCTGCATCCATTCTCACTACCCCCCTGTTCTTACCCTCTGACGTTCTGGGCCGTGTTTCTTGTGATGCCCTCCTTATCGACTGCGAGCTGTGCCTTCGGCAGGCCCAAGCACATGATGCTCTGGAGGCCTTACGCCGACACCTTCGACTGCATGGCCATCTTTATACTTTCAAGGATCACTTTGTCCGTGGGCAGCGACCCAATACACGTGCTCGAGGGATCATTGACAGTGTTCAAAAGAAGGTTCTCGCAGATGTGACACGCTATCGAGTCACATACCGAGCTCTTGAAACCTTGAGCACCGTAACAGGAGATCAAGCATGGCAATCAGATCTCCGTCCACTTCATGGTGACGATGTCCGAGAAATGACAGAAGGACTTCTCACAGAGAGTGAGGGACGACGTACGATGTCATGGATTTGGCGAACGACAGCCATAGGTTCTACAAATGATGAACAAGGCCTGCAAGAAGGTTAGTGTCTGAAACTGCACTTCACTTACAATGGTTGATGATCTTCTCAGCATTACGTATCAAATGATGTAAGGTGAGAGCACGCGCCAGCCGCTGAGCAGAGGAATGCGAATTGATTGAAGAAGAAATGTGGTGTGTCATCGCATTCCATGAATACCAAGCCAGATGGTGGCTTGATCAGATAGGACGGAAGATAGCAGCGTTCGAGGAGCATCAGGAGGGCCTAGTTGCATATGCCTTGCATCAGGCAGAACTGCGAACATCCTTAGGTGCTTTCTGCAAGCACACATGGAGACATGTGGGAGAATGGTTGAAACTTAAGGTTTGTACAACAGATAACACGGCGAAAGATTAATCAATAGTACATCATTGTCATTCAATTTTGGCTCCAAAAATGTATGTACATGCAACTTCCGAGTCTGCGAGAAATTGTAAGACTAAGATGTGATACATCGCACACGGTAAAACGGTCTGTCAGCGATGCGATGCATCGTGATTCATTGCACGCGGTGTGGCCGCCTGTCAGAGTACACAGCGACGCGAAGCATCATGATACATCGCGCACGGTGTGGCCGCCTGTAATGCACACAATGCAGTATAGCGACGCGATGAATCACAATGCATCATGTGCAGTGTGTCCGCCTATCAGTGCACACCGATGCAGCACAGTGACATGATGCATCGTAATTCATCACGCGCAGTGCCATGCGATGCATCGTGATACATCGCGCACGGTGTGGCCACCTGTCAGAGTACACAGCGATGTGATGCATCGTGATACATCGCGTGTGGTGTGGCCGCCTGTCAGCGCACACCAACACAGTATAGCGACGCGATGAATCACGATGCATGGCCACCTATCAGCGCACGCCAATGCAGCACAGTGATGCGATGCATCGTGATTCATTGCGCGCGGTGCAGCCATTTCTGTTAGCAACGTCATGGTGCAAAGATATGTGCCACGCACGGAATATTATAAATCGTATATAGCAGTATTCATACTGTGTTTGGGTTGTCTTCAAGGTGGCGATCGAGATGCCCTCCGTGCAAGTGTACTGGTCTGGAGAAAATGAAACTGACTGAAGGCAGTAGCATTGTAGAAGAGGGCGGGACTGACCATGATAGAGAAAGGCTGGCACCGATAACATGGAGGGGGCGAGATTGATTGGGGGGGGAAAAGCCGGTGCTGAGAAACTGAAAAGGGCAGGATTGATGGGGGGAGGCCATCACCGAGAAAATGGAAGGGGCGGGATTGATGGGGGGAATGGCTGCGCCGCAAAAAAAATGCAAAGAGCGGGATTGATGGGGGAATGGCTGCGCTGAAAATTTGAGGACAGGATTAATCACTGGCATGCCATGCTGTAATTAATCAGCAGTGCGCTGCAAGCACAAGAGGACGATATATTATAGCGGTGCCATGATCATAGGTGAGGATATAACACGGGATATGCTGTAGTTGTAGCACATGATATATTACCCTGCCAGCTACAGATGGTCACTAAGCTATGGCCCAAGACAGTAACGAGATACTGCACTTGTATATCACACTGTCGCTCGACGATGATACTCTCCATCTTCTCAGTGTCATTCTCCGAGGGGCGTGCAACTACAGCGATTTCTTGTGCTGCCGACAGCTGTTCAGTGGGTGCGCCGGGCCGATGCGCAGTAGCTCTGAATTTCCAGGTGACGGAACTGTATTCACATTTGAGATTCGGTGGAGATTCGGACAGAATGGCGAAAGATGTGGGACATGTAGACACCTATGCACACAGTCTGGCACATCAGCTTAACTTTACAGCAGTGCGCCTTGGAAGCCAGCCTCCAGGTGCACGCACCTTTGCGGAGCTCCTTCCATACATCGCCGTATTCCTTCC
>NW_024468703.1:0-3781 GCF_001632365.1 Laetiporus sulphureus 93-53
TGGACAAATACAGGCGTCTGGTTGTGGTGAAAAGCAGAACCGATCGGTATTTCCACGAGGACAGGGAGGGTGTAAGTGATCATCATATCTGTTCGCGGCACTAATCAGGCTCACAGCAGCGCAGATCGAATGTGTGTTGCTCAAAGATTTCGACTTCAAGGATGATTATTACCCGAAGCAGACGGATGCTGGAGCATGAGCCCTCCAGCGATAGCTCGGACCATTTGGCCAAGTCGTTTCTCGAGTTGGATGTATTGATTGGCATGGCAACCTACCAACTTTTGTCTGTTCTGTACTATTTGTGTCACGATGTGTTCGTAGCATCCTCCCCCCCACTCAAAAAAGGAGAGTTATAGGTCTGCCTAGGGCAGACAAGTTAAAACAGGCCTTCGACGTTCAATTGACATTGAGAGCGTGTTTTACGTTATGGAGATCCACGTAATCGATGGTGCCTGTTTAAGCAGGAAGAACGCATGTCGAGACCGCGGGGTGAGGAGGGACGAGGACGTGTGCCAAGATGCCAGATACATGGTATCAGAAAGCTAGATGCCCTCTTACGCGCAGAGGGAGGGGAGGATATGGATGAATGATGAGATACGTGTACCACATAATGAAACAACAAGTCCCTAGAGATATTACTATGAAAGACGACCAACTCCAACACTTCCTAAATCACACTCTTTTACATATGGCCTCCGGCAGTGGAAAAATACAAACAAGAATTATGAACTATATGCAAATTGATGGTACTGCACGATAATGTATCAGGTTGAAGGACTCGGTTTGAAGTTTCGCAATGCGTTCGCACGCGAACGGGATCGTGGGGTGCGCCTTTGCTCTTGAGAATGCTGGGAGGGAAGCTTGTCCGAGACAGCCGGTATGCCGGTACCCCGAAGGTGATGTCAATGCGTGGACGTGGATGTCGCTGTTGAACGCGGGGCCACATCGAGCGATCGTCCACGATCCGTATCCTCGACGTCTCCTGCCTTAGCGGTGCGGGAATATTCCGCCGGTAGCTGCGGTACTGGAGGCGGAGGAGAATGGGAGGTTGCCGCAACCGGATATGCCGGAGGATTTGAATACAAGCGGAGAGGGGAGGGGTCCATGCGCGGCTGCGACTGGCTACGGCGATAGGTCTGATTCGCTGAAGGCGTGATCCTCGACTGAGATCGGCTGCGGGGAAAAGGTAGGTTTGGTGAGGATGTTCTACCTAGAGCCACAAACATCATTCCCATGCGTGACGTTCCATGAATAATTGGAACATACTTGTTGGAAGGTCAGCATAACCTCCGGCCGAATTGATCATGCTCAGCGACCTTGGTCGGATGGGCACCCACTGGTCTACATGGACACTTCGTCTGCCGAACTCCTCCACGTTGTTTACGTAATAGCTGCTCCTCGCACCATTCAGGCCATCCTCCAAACGCAGTTGATCGTAAGGGTAGACCTCCGGTGCAAGCGGCGCAGGCAAGACAATCTGGATATTACTGTGTATACTGTGAGGTGGGCCCCGTATAATGCTGCCTTGGCTGCGCGTGCTCTGCGCCGTCCGCGTTGTATTAACAGAAGACACGGTGGAGACCGGTCGCGACTGGGTGCGAGGTGGACCGCGGGCGGTTGGGTGCGATGGAAGTGCTTGGGAAATATGGGAAACACTTTCTGACGCATGAGGCGTGAATGCGCCATCTTCGGACGCAGCAGAGCTTGCGACGCTGATCATACTGGCGTAAGGATTAAGTACTGGGTTTGGCAAGGAGTAGTTTAGGAATCCCACAGGCCCCCACGCAGATCGCACAGAAAGGGCATCATCATTTTCTCTGCCATTGAGGATAGAGCTGGCAGGAGTTAGAGAGCCCTGACTGACAGCTGCACTGAGGTTGTAATAGGTGAGACCGCGCAAGCTGCCTGATCCCGACTCCTGGAATGCCTTGCGATCTACCCACGCCTGGTAGCTTCGCCCATGAACAGGCGGTTGCGCAGGCGGGAGCGGGTTTGACTTCTTGCGGCTGCAAAGGCGGTAGAGAAATCGCCAGAGGAACAGGGAGAATGCGAGAATCGCGATGCAGATACAGACCACGATGATGGCGATGGTCCCGGAGGCGGACAAGCCACCATTGTCGGAGTCTCCGTCTCGAGCGTAGACGTGAGTATCATAATGCATGGCAAGATTGAGCTATCTGACTTGGATGGCTCAATTGATGAAAATGAGTGAGTCGTCGGAATGAGAGGCAAGAAAGAGAGCGTGCGGACTATGCTGGTGCATGGAAGTCTTCTGCAACAGTCCGCATGGAACGAACCACGCGATCAGAGAGTGACCACACAAATTAGAGGTAACCACTCACACGTCGAAGACAACCAAGACGCTGCCTCCGCCGTGACGTTTGGCGACAAACGTCGCGGAGCGAGTGCGATGGCTGACAGGAGGACTCAGCAGACTGGATTGAAATGTTCGCCGCCACACGGTCCACGTGCGCGAGCATCCTGCTACCATGATCGCGATCCCCGCAGTCGGACGGCGCTCGTCGTCTTCGACGATGACGGCGAACATCTCGCATGCACGACGCTCTGTTCGTTCCGTACAATCCTCGTCCTCATCCGTAACAACAATGAGGCCCGCGTCCAAGCCTGTGTCTCTTCCCAGGCGTCTCTGCTCTTCCCACAACTTCCTGCGGAGGCCGAGCTCCCGCCTCTTCTGTTGTCTCCTCGGCAACACCTGCTCTAAACGGCGAATTCATCGCTCTGGCTTTACGTGCATACGTGAACTTGTGGTGGACGAAAATCACGCGTTATGATAAGGAATTCTTGTCTACAATTACACGCATCTTCACCGCGGTCATTCGTGCTCTGGAAACGCGTCTGGTTTCCACTGACCATGCCCCATTCGCCTTCTGAGACATTCCCGCGCTGATCAAACATCATTGCGTCGATGTTCGCGACGCGAGGGTGAAGTTGCGCACTTCGTATGCTTCCGGAGGGCGCTACCTTGCCTCAGCTATTCCACCATCTGCAGCCACATATGGCGATGACTCCCGATGAACCAATAAGTAACGTGTATGTACGACAGGCCGTTGATCACATTTTGAAGGCGTGCCTTCCCTTGGAGAATTACGAATTAGAGCATATCGTGCGCGAGATCGTTCTGAGTGTGCTACTTCGCAATGTCTTACCTCATATCACGCAGCCCTGAATTGTGCAAAAGTTAATGCTGGACAATCATGTGTTAGAAACGAAGTCTCTAGAGGTGAGATGGCTCGCTCTTGGTGCTGAGCTCTCATGTGTCAACTTCGTCGGGCAGAATTCCTAGTTTGAAGGGTGCTATGCGCTTGAGATGGGTCTGCTTTCAGATTCCCAAGACATTTATGACGGTTGATTGCTTGTAATATGCTGAATGAATGACTTTTGCCCAACAAGATAACCTTTACCCATACTACCCGAGAAGCCACTAATGTCTGTATCCATAGCGAACGGACCCTTTACAGACACCTCCAACCGCGTTGTCAGACAAAGCCACAGTACCTCGGAACGCCTTCTTCTCCAGTCTCTGGCCATCTACTTCTTCTCCACAGTCCAGACCATCTCTGGTGCCCGTCTTGCGCTTATTCACGCTTATAGGCAGGCGTGAGACACAATCAGAAAGGTCAATCAGAGTTCTCCGTCACTTTCGCAACAATACTACCCTGGCTTTTCTGGGCCATCTACGCCCAGGCGCAGTACCGAGAACATCACAGCTACCCTATCACTCGTCCCGACTCCATTCGTGCCAGGCGGGTTGACCATCGTT
>NW_024468704.1:0-3767 GCF_001632365.1 Laetiporus sulphureus 93-53
CAGTTTGCGGCACCCTTTCGCGCGGACGATCATCTCCCTGCTCTCTTCTCTGATACGCCGAGTGCCACCGGAGTTGCTGAACCATCACCGGAGGCATTACCAACGTCACACGAGGCCAATATTATCCCTTCTTTTCTCAATCCTGACTCGCAATCGCCTTCCCTTCAACATCTCTTCCTCGTAGGTTGTAACCTGCCCATGTCGACGTTTGCTCGCGCATTCCCCAATGTAAAGAGGATCTGCTTACGTCAAGTCACTGCCACCCTTCCTTCGCGGGCAGATGACATGTGCTGGTCGCATCTGGACTTCCTTGATATGGGGAACGTTGAATTTCGACATCCTTGGATAGTGACTTGCAAAGTCCGACACCTAGTTTTGCACCTTCATCGTGCGGTCGGATCGCCGAAGGCCCCGGTGTCTGTGATACAAAACGCCATGCCCGTCGTGCTTGAGCTGGAGATCAACTTGCAGCTGAATGCCAAGTTCTGGAAGAGGGTGGCCCTTGTTGCTACACGACTGCGGTATTTGATCATTATTCTCAAGTGGGACGAGGAGTCCTCCTTGGATGAGTACTCTCGAACACTTAAGGGCTGGAAGGTAGGGTCCTCAAAGTCAGCTATCGCACTCATTAGCTAATGATTCTTTGTAGTCGGAATTGCCTGCCTTCATGCATGCACTGAAGATCAGTTGCTTGCGAATCTGCTGCCCATCTCCGTTTCCTGCCGCTCAAGATATTTTGCAAGACGTGCCTCAGGCCTTGAAACACGTGATTCCGACCCTGTGTTACGTAGCCTTGGAACACCACCATTCATCAGCGCATAGCGACTGGTATGACGGTCGTTATGACGGGTGGCAATCTGAAAGCACGTGGTGGCGTATCACGACAGTTGGGAATGATAAGTCACACTCGAAGGTGGCAACTGATATCGGTGAAAGGGTCGATGCCTATATGAAGTCTGCTGAATTCGAATCTTCTCTGGCTCTGTAGATCCGTCGTGGCAATGTGTCCATCTGGAATCATCGGAAAGGACAGTATGTATGAACACGACAATCCTTTCCCGACGCCTCTTATCAGATACAGGCGCATCTACTGCGCTGATACATTAAAGTCTGGACAGCGTTCTCCATTGTCGCTGACTTCGTTCATCGCCGTCTGTATGGCGCAGCCATTTTCGGATAGCGCGTAACACATAACTTCAACTCGATAAATTTGTGTAAGTTGTATACAGTTGTCGATATTTCTGCACTCCGAATATGATTCAGAAAGTATGGGCGGGACCTGATAATCGGGCACAGCGGGGCGCAGTGATCCCTGCGAGAGTCGTCACGATTCATCACCACTCGTTATCACTCGAAGACCATCATCTGGGATGCAGGGCATCGATCGACGTCTAAGGCAGCATTCGATTTTCCTCTCTGAACTTACGAGAGCATATGGGCGACTTTATTTCACCGTCCAGCCGAAAGCTTCGATGTGCAACGACACCGCTGGATGCTAGCTATATTATATGAGCAACTTTGTCACGCTGGCCTATCTCCATGGCTAACAATTGAATCTGCTGCTTAGAGAGAACAAGTGCTTTCCTGCCGACATACTATGTCTGTACACTATAGGCAGGCCCGCGCTCGGTTACCGTGCGTGCACGATTCACCACGGAATTGTCATCGTACGCTTCGAGTTCCCGTTCAACATCTGGTGGTGCATCCATATACCTTCCTTTTCGCGCTTGTTCTCGACTCTCAGCCTGTCGCAGCGGATCATGCAACAATCACATCGAATGGGCGAGCGTTGCAACGCGGAGAAACGCAAGATCGGAAACTACTTCTCGACGGCGATCTACACATTATTACGGTGCAAGTACCATTTGTGCGACGGGTGGTTTGAAATCCAGACGGATCGGAAGGTGCGTTGGTAATCTATCCTTTATCGTGTTGGTGGTTGATCGGATGCCTGGGCGGATTGGTGCTAGAACACGAGGTACGTTGTGACGGAGGGCGTGTGGCAGAAGGACGAAGAGTGGAACCCGGCGGAGAACGGCGGGTTTGTTGCGCACGGTACGACGATGGTGTGTCGGGGAACGCGTGTGCTACGATGGATCCTGTCAATCTCTGGGGCTATTACAGCTTGTATGCTAACTCACAGGGATCACACGAACTGGAGGTAGCAGAAGGAGGCCATCTGGCGGCGGTAGGATGCCTTCGTCCCTGATCCAGCGAGAAAGGGCGAGGACAAGGTTCCCTCCAGCGCTGTCGCCAATGAGGAAACTTTGTCATGGTTGTTCTGCGAAGCAAGCGCCACTCGCCGTCTCAGATCATCCTCACCCTGCTTGTGTTGAACATCATCGGCGAAGTCTCTGACATTGACAGGTTCCAAGTGTTCTGGCTCCTGGCCCTTCGGCGACTGCGACACAGACTGTTGTGGAATCGCAAGTAATGGTTTCAAATCTAATTTCAAAATTCAAGCCACGACTGTCTACTTTCTTGTAATATGCTCCTCAGCTGATTCGTCTTCTCATTGCTGACCCTAGTCGAGAAGCCATGAGACTGGAGGTCCTAGTAGGATGTTTTTCGATATTCTGACTGAAACCTTTGCTCTGAAAGTCGTAAACCGCACGCTTAGCTTAATTTGCTTGTCAACAGCCATGCATTCTCGAGAATGTACTCCGTGAAAACAAATTCATCGCGAGAATTATGATCAGTACCAGGATGTCGCAGCATCGGCCGCTGGAAGAGGACGTGTAGAGCCATCCTTCACTTCGGAAAATCTGCGAGCAATGCTAAATGCACATCGGATCAGTATGTCAACATAAGGAGATGAGGTAAAGCAACAAACGCCAAAACCGCTTCGGAATGTGCCAAGTCCAACGCTGGTTGAACATTCAGAGATGACCGCTCTTCTTCATTGAGTCCTGCAAACCACATTGCATCGTAACAGTTTTGGGGAAGCCCTGGGACAGGGTCTCCAAGACGTTCAAGTCTATTCGAGCCCCGGCGACGATACCGAGGGAATGCACCACGTCTCGGTTTTCCTTCGGCTGTGAATCTGCTCGATAAGTGCATCCAATCGAATACTCTCAGCCACTTCTCAAGTCCAGCAGAACGCCAGCGCAGCCTCGTGACAACGTATCTGACCTTGCCTCGTGAGTGGTCGGATTCGTCGCCACTCATGGCCGTGTAAGGAATGGTATCCCAAAACCTTTGGAAGCGTGCCAGATCTGCATGTGTGCCAATCGCATTTGAACGTCGTTGACGAAGCTAGTTCATTTTCGAGAATTGATGAGGTTCACAGACATGACATTCAATAACGTAGGACATACTGCACGACGTCTATGTTCGCGATTCTCTTCAGTCAGTCTATCAAGTTCCGCTTCTGTTGGTTCTTGGTCACCGCGTGATTGTTTCTTGTACTGCGCCCGTAAAGTGTTCAGATGGACAGTGAACATTCGTTGAATCTTCATTCTATCTTGACAATCGGACCAGCCAGTATTCATGAAATCCTCCGAGAAAGCCGCTGCTGCTTGTTTGTTCCATTTTGAGTTGGGTGACCCTGCCAAATGAACTCGAAAGTCTGCTCTCGATGGGCCGACATGTTTCTTCATCTCGAAGGCTTGTACTTCCTCATGTGATACAACCGGGATGGGACTGTCGACGAATTCACGCCCCAGCATTCGGCTAGCATGAATTCGTATCTTGGCCTATAACAGGATGTTGAACACCTGCAATCTGGCACAAGTTGGAAGCACATCCTCACCTGCAGTTCAAGAGTA
>NW_024468705.1:0-3737 GCF_001632365.1 Laetiporus sulphureus 93-53
GATATTAGCCCGCGGGTTGGGCTAAATGGGAGGCGCCGGGTGGTCCGTGCGCATAGTGTCTTATGTATATGTAGGCAGATATTATACAGGGGGGGCATCGGTTTGCCCCTCGGTATACGTGCATTACCCTACAGCTAGCCCAGTCTGGTGCGAACTGTCAACATTACTGTTTGCGTCACGTCGAGCACGAACAATTCGACGAAATACATTTCGTTCGGACAAGACCTACAAGGTTCCTCGTCTTCTTGTGTTTTTTGACCTTGCAGTTGAAGCGCCGCAAATTCTAGGGCGGGAATGACCACGAGATATATTTCGACTCACGGACAATCGGACACTCGGTTATGAGCCCTGCAGACACCATCCGTATCCTGAAGGAGCTATTCTTCTCGGACTCATGACGGGATATACTGAAGGCCTAATTGGACAAACATTATGTGCCGTTACGGTTCATCATTGTACTTGCATGTTTCATGGACTAACATTAGTGCAACAGACTCGCACTGGCATTGGATGAACGGAGGCGGTCAAGATATGGCCGTACGTGACAGGTGTCACAGTGTGACCAAGCTCCGGTAAACAGCTGTTGTTAAGGGGTAAATTAACTGTGCTCATAATTTATGTGACTGTGACTGTGGTTATGGAGTCACCCTCATCTTCTTCATGAGGTTGATAGAAACATATAAGGCTGAGAAAAGTTTTGCTGTAGCAAGCTGCGTTTAAAGACTCGTGAAGAACCAGTGCTTGTCAAAAATCTTGTGCCGCAAGCAAGATAGCCAAGGTAGCCGTCAAGACACATTTCAGTCATGTGACTAGTGACACTCTCACTTTGCTCTGTCACACTTTGGCATGGGTTAGACCCCAGCATTGTAATATTTAATGGTCACGCCACCGGTGGCTAATGTCCCCTATTTGTGCATTATTTGTAATGTAGGTCAACCATGCATTGATCGTGGGGGTCAAGTTCTCTTCTGTCCCATCATTACTACTGTCTTTAGTGTCACTGTGGACTTGTGAATATCAATGGCCATGTTCACCTTTGACAATGCCATTGCATATGCACAAGATGTTCTCCATTCAATCGCTTGTGAGTGGAGAGGATGCGAGGCAACAATGAACAGCTGGCGACAGTTACAGAAGGTATGTGGCTTTTTCCTTTGTGGGTTTTTAGCCTTGTGGCCTGTCTGCTCTGTAATGCCATGATGCTTATGCCATAGAAGATTGTGTTGAGTCAACATTGCTTCATGCTATGCATGTGGTGATCACCATCATGATCTCTGCATCATTTTTTGAACCCATCATTCATCTTAAGGTGGAGAATGAAGGCACTGATGTCTTGTCACATAGCACCTCAAAATGCACTGTCAAAACCAGCATGCTCAAGTAAGCTTCATGGTTTAGTGCCATAAGCTGCAAAATGCATAACACAACTTATCACAGGGCACATATGATTGCCATTTTCACAAATGTGCTGGTCGCATTCATGCATCGTTTATTGGCCTTTGGGAGCACATCAAGCTTAGCCATCTGTCTCGTGTTACACTACTCTGCCCTGTTTCTGGTATGTCCTTTGTCTAATCTATGGAGACAAGTACAACCTTAATTGTGGTCACCAGATTGCCCTCACACCTTCAGTGGTCATCATTCATTGCTCATGCCCCACATCTGTGATATCCACATGAAGTTGGTTGACAGACCAATGGCAGAGAACACTGGCAGGCTAAGGCCAACATATCGACCATACAACCCAGTGCTTCAAGATCTGCCACCACTCCCCAGAAATAACATACCCATCTACATGGTAACAGCCTTGCCTGTGAGCAAAGCCATCAATCCTCGAGGTCAGAGGTCAGAGATGTTGTCAAAAATCACTCAAAGGTCAAAGAAGATGAGCAGGAAGGAGCAGGAAGAAGAAGATGAGGAGGAGGAGGATGCTCAGCTGTTTGATGACCTTCCCAACATTGACATGGAAGGAATCAACATGTCCAGGGCACCCATCCTTCAGCCCAGATCAGAGCAGCTGTGGCTGCAGCTGTCTAGGCCATACAGCATCCTCTCATCTCGAGTTGAGGAGACAAAACCTGCAGTCAGCATGGGCTACGGGGCTTTCTGGGCTGAGTTTAAAAAGATGGAAGAGGCGGGGCTCATCGATGGTGCAGGAGAATGGCCTGATGCAGAGGAAGATGAGTAGCTGAGGACCAAAGGGTATGTGGCCATCTGCAGTCATGATTATACTATAGGACAGTACATAAGCTATTGTAGTACTCTATAGCGCGTTGTAGCCGCGAATGGTTTATTTAAATTGCTACAGCGTCCAGTCTTCAAATGTAACGTTCGACGTAACGTTCGACGTAACGTTCAACGTTCAACGCACGCGTCGTTACACCCGGCTTTCACAAGCTCTATCATAGTCAGACACAAACTGCCACTCGCGCTCGTCATTCCTTAACCATGGCAACGAATATCTCGCGTGCACGACGCTCTGTCCGCTCCGTACAATCCTCATCCTCATCCGTAGGCGACAAAGCAGCAACGAGGCCCGCGTCCAAAGCTGCCTCTCTTCCCAGGCGTCTGCTCTTCCCACAACTTCCTGCTGATGCCGAGCTCCCGCCTCTTCTGGTGTCCCCCTCTGCAACACCTGCCCTGAATGCGGAGCTATACGAATTCATCGCTCTGGCTTTACGTGCATACGTGAACCCGTGGTGGACGAAAATTACGCGTTATGATAAGGAATTCTTGCCTACAATTACACGCATCTTCACTGCGGTCATCCGTGCTCTGGAAACACGCCTTGTCTCCATTGACCTTGCACCACTCTTCTTTCGAGACCTTCCTGCACTAGTCACGCAACACTACGTCGACTTTCGCAACGCGAAGTCGAAGTTGCACACCTCGTATGCTTCGGGAGGCGCCGCTACCTTGCCTCAGCTGTTCCACCATCTGCAGCCGCATATGGCCGTAAATTCTGATGGACAAATAAGCGACGTGTATGTACGACAGGCCATTGATCACATCTTGAAGGCGTGCCTTCCCCAGGAGGACTATGAATCAGAGGCGGAAAGATATATCGTGCGCGAGATCGTCCTGAGTGTGTTGCTTCGCAATGTCCTCCCTTGCGTCACGCAGCCCTGGTTTATTCAAAAGTTAATGTTGAACAACCTTGTATCGGAACGACATGAGGCGAAGTTTCCTGAGGTAAGCCGGTTCACTTTTGGTGTTGAGCTCTCTATGTCAACTTCGTCGGGCAGAATCGCTAGCTTGAAGGGTGCTATATGCACTTAAGATGGGTCTCCTTTCAGGTTCCCAAGTCTTTTTTTGACGAGCTATTGCTTGTACTATGCTGAATGAATGAGTCTTGCCCGACAAGATGACCTTTACCCTTACTACCCGACAAGTCCACTAATGTCTGTATTCCATAGCGAACGGACCCTTTACAGACACCTCCAACCGCGTTGTCAGACAAAGCCACAGTACCTCGGAACACCTTCTCTCTCCAGTCTCTGGCCATCTACTTCTTCTCTACGGTCCAGACCATCTCTGGTGCCTGTCTTGCGCTTATACACGCTTATAGGCAGGCGCGAGACACGATCAGAAAGGTCAATCAGAGTTCTCCGTCACTTTCGCAACAATACTACCCTGACTTTGCTGGGCCATCTACGCCCAGGCGCAGTACCGAGAACATCACAGCTACCCTATCACTCGTCCCGACTCCATTCGTGCCAGGCGGGTTGACCATCGTT
>NW_024468706.1:0-3728 GCF_001632365.1 Laetiporus sulphureus 93-53
CCGAGAACACAAAGCACAGGATCGGTCCGTGCCGGAGCCTAAGGTGCGATGACTTTGTACTAGCGATGATCGAGGATTGATGTAATGAGACGATGATGACAGTCGAGTAAACTTCCTGCTTCAGGGCCCAGCCATGACGAATGTCGCGGAAGCTCGTCAACGGAAGAAGGCCCTTCTGTGCAGAAAGGCACGTTCGCCACAAAGCAGTGTGGGGTCACGTTGCGAAATGAATCACTGTGTTCTCCGGCACACTCGGTCACGGATGAAAGGCCGAAGTCGCCTCCAGCGCACAGAGAACGGGACGGCGGTGCTGCTGCCCATGTCGACGAGGAAACAAACAATTACGGGAAGCTCTTCCTCCTTGACTTGCAAATCGACCTGCGCACCCGCGATTGTATGGATCTGTACCGAAGAGGGATGGAGTATCCGCGGAACAGCAAGCAGGCACTTGATATCTCCAAGCGCTTACAAGCAGAGCAGTGCTGGTTTTCTCAAGCCATCAATGAGGTGCTCGAGACTGCTAACGGACCATACGGTTCTGCGTTGCACATGTTACGGTCTGCAATGCTGCAGCAGCTGCATGGGCAGCATGAGCTGCTGGAATCTTGGTCATTGCAAGTCAAAGGTTGCACACCGAACCTTGCAGCGAGCTCATCAGGCTCGATTATCGATACAAGTGAGTTGATCCTTACGTGAAGCAATACCATCCGCTCATACAGTTTATAGGCAAACATTTTAATCAGCCATTTGACCATGTCAATCCTCTTTTGCTTCTTTCCGCATTCACTGCGCTGGTTCTCAGTCTGTTCAGGCACGTTACTCACAGATCATGCAATTTCGCATTACGCATGCTCAAACTCATCGTTGGAACCGCATTACAACAAAGTGACAAGCGGACAATGCAGGAAGAAGGACTTCTCAAAAACAAAAACTTCCCCACAGATATTCGCACCATACGCAAACTGTTTGACCTGGATCCTGTGGTCACAGTATTGGCAATGTGCCCCTCTTGTTCTTCGACGTACGAGCCCACATACAATGCTGGGGTCCCTATATACCCTGCACGCTGCCGGTCTCGACGGTGGATAACGAGCGCACCTTGCAATGCCAAGCTCACCACTCATGGCGTACGTGATGGTCGCAGTATACGCATCCCCCGCCGTCCATTCATTATGCAAGACTTCGACTCATTCGTGGGGGGTATGTTGTGCAGACCTGGCATTGAAGACGCTCTCGCGCTGGGGAGCGTGATTGCGCAATCCGGCCACATTTACGACATCCGCGGCGGTGCTGTCGTCCGCGATCTCAAATGTAGCGATGGAAAACCCTTCTTGTTTGGTGAAGGCCACGAAATCAGACTCTTGTGGGGTTTGTCGGTGGATTGGTTTAACCCTTACCTGAACAAGATTGCAGGCCGGTCAGTGTCGACAGGGTCGGTCACCATGTCCTGTTTACTTTTACCTCCCAGCCTGAGATATCAACCGGAAAACATATACTTGATGGGCATTATTCCCGGACCGAAAGAGCCATCTAAAGAGGAAATTGATCATTTCCTCCGCCCACTCATGGACAAGTTCCTCATCTCCTGGAAGAACAGCGTGTGGTTTACGAGGACTTACAAATACCCTCGTGGAAGGCGCTCGCGGTCAGCTTTGGGTCTCGTCATAACCGACCTCCCAGCCAGCAGAAAGGTATCCGGCGCAGCCAGCCATTCTGCGAAATGCTTTTGTGCGCTATGCTTCTTGACCAAGCAGGAGATCAACAACATCGATATGCATACCTGGAGGATGAAGACACGGTCAGATGTGTATAAGGCTGCGCAGGAATGGCGGAATGCACCGACGAAGACTCAGCGGAGCGCGCTGTTTAAGAAAAACGGAGTCAGATGGTCTGAACTTATGCGTCTGCCGTACTGGGACCCGACGCGAAGCGTTGTTGTTGATCCTATGCACAACCTTTTCCTTGGTCTGGTGCAATATCACGCTCGTACCATCATCGGAATGGATATGCCGGCTGCTGATCCGTATGATGACGATATCAACGTCGACATTGACGTTGAGCCATCCGGCATGGATGACGAGCGCCATTCGAAGATTCTTCTGCAAGTGAGGAAGATTGAACGCCTACTGATGTCTGTTCCAACCGCGAAACAGTTGGGAAGTAATTCGAGGGGAGCTCTACGATTTGTATGTCGCAACCGAGGTGCGGATCAATCCTCCTGGGGTCCCACGAGAAAGCTGAAGAAAATCGTCCTGGTTAATGCGTTGCTAGTGAGTGTTCATTGCAATGCGTGATAGAAAGCCGCTGATCTCATTAACTAATGCAGGACAGCATACATACGGCTCCCACTGCCACAAGCTCGTTGGCAACCGAGTCCACGGTTACTCTCATATTACCTGAGTTGTTGATAGGCAATCAGTTTGTTGACGAATGTGTCGAACCTACTCAAGACGAAGACGTTTCTACCCGAAGACACACGAGTTCCTCAGTATTTTCACGACAAGATTTGGAACATCTACAAGCTGACATCGCGCTTACATCGCGTCCAACCTACTCTAAAGGACCTCCACGCAACATCGGCACCACGGCACGCGGTAAGCTCAAAGCAGATTATTGGAAGGCGGTCATCGAGTTCGAGCTACCGGTGTCCATGCTCAAGCGGTGGTGCCGTACGTGTACGCCAACGCATCCTGGGGACGACGTTCGACGTGAGCTAGTCCGCTCTACCATGTTTCTTGCATGCGCCATCAGGCAAGCGACCTCCTATCGCACATCGCAAGAGCATCAGAGAAGATATAAGACACACATGAACAGTTACCTATCCAGTATTTTACGTCTGCGTCCGGAGCGATCATTGAGACCGAATCATCATAACGCCCTCCATTTAGGTGATTTCCTGCTACGCTTCGGGCCGATTCACGGGTGGTGGATGTTCCCATTTGAAAGAATCATTGGTATACTCCAGCAGACAGCCACCAATGGCAAATTAGGTGAGCGTGATCTCCTCAATACATTGCGATTCGCTGATCTCTCATTACAGGCCAACTCGAGAAGACCATGCTAGAGACGTTCTGTGCAGCAGCGAATATGAAGGCATTTATGAAATGCACTCATTTTCCCGATGTCTTACAACAGTGCGCATCGATTATCGAGACATGTTATCAGGACGATGACCGGGGAACCCTTCGGACGGATATGCGTACATTCCTGAATCTGAGAGACGGCGCAGCCGCACTGAATGATGAATGGATTGGAGAAGTTGGCAGGAACTCGATCCCGACATATGCTATGCGCTATCAGCAATGACAGCTACTCTTTTCAAAGAGCTGCAGGGCTGGAAGAGTGGTTCAAAAGCGATCAAACATCACCGCTTCGCGCAAGGAGGAGTTCACTACTCCGCAAGTCATTCCGGAGAATCTAATAGTCTCGTGTTCTTTCGTTGGGCAGCACATCCGACGCCGGTCCCAGGGATAATCCGTGATATTTTTTCCGTTCCAGCAGTGGACTTCAGCAAGGAGAAGCCGCATACACACGTGCTGCTAGCGGTGCACAGATACAAGGCCAGACCAACCACCACCGCTGATCCATTCACGGATTACTCCGATTTTGGAGCTAGCATATGGTCCAAGTCACTGCACGAGCAGGTGGACATCATTATTCCCAGCTGGTTGTTTTGCCACGCGATTCGACAGGAGTGGGATGAACATACGTACGTTCTCAAGCCTCTG
>NW_024468707.1:0-3638 GCF_001632365.1 Laetiporus sulphureus 93-53
CCATGATTCTCTGCACCTCCTCATCAACCACACAACTCGATAGAATCTCTGAGCATTCACAGCTGAGCATGATCCTATCTCCTTCACCATTTGTGAGAGCACAGACAGTGCATCATGCAGTGAGCACTCCACCTCGTCGACCATTTGCGATGTCGAGCCATGCAGCATAACTGCACATGCCTCACCCACTGCAACACCAGAGAACTTGATGAGCTGTAGTTTGCTCAATTCTCTGGACTGTCAGATATAATGCATGAGGGCCCACCTTGTCCTCCCTGAACATGATTCCCTCAATCAGCTCATAATGTCCAAGCTTTACTTCCTCTGGCACATTGGATGTGCTCGAGATCTAGCTGCCAGTGACGGGCAATAATTGCTCAAAGCCCTCAAAGTCAGCATGCTCGATCGTGACGATGCCCTTCTCTGTGAGCAGTGACTCAGGATAATTGTAGATGAGCTGCCAGTTCATAAAATAGTTGATGCCATGCGCAGTGATCATGTCGATCTTGTTCTTCATCTTTTCCTGCACTTGCAGTGAGCAATGAGCTTTGAGCCACAGAAAATCATGCAAAGCTAATCGTACCCATTCTGCACGCTCAAATTCCATGAACTTTCCAGTGCTGTTCACCTTGACATGCATGCTGAAGACCTTATTGTCATCAGTGTCCATCACTGGGCAAGTTATCAGCTTCTCATGACTTCAACGTGATACTGCTGAAGAGTACTCACTGGTGTTTGCAATGAGGATCTTTGTGTTCTCAAGACATTTCGGACTTTAGATGCCAATTGTCTTGTCCAGGATGAAGCCTGAGATATATGGATGAGAAGGAAGATGAGTTCTGTGGGATCCTATCTTACCATCATTGAGGTAAGAGTCTGTGCTGCATTGTTTTAGGGCAAACATTGTGAGTGAATGTGGCGCTAACCCAATTGATGCAGAAAACTGTGCTCAATGATCTCGTCAAGCCCTTCTGTTTGCAGATGCGGGTAATACATCGGTGCTGAGCTGGATCAATTATGAGGTAGATATTCCATTCTGTAAGCTGTGAAGAGTTGTCGTTCACCCCACAATTACATTGAATGAATCACATACGACAATGTCCAGCAACTTCGTGATATGTCTATGTAACAGTGTCTTCATAATCTCAATCTCGCCCTTCAGGTTCTTCGAATAGCTTCGGACTGAGGCCTGCTCTGTTGATGGTCTTGATAGCAACTTGTTTCTGTGTTTGCTATAATTGCCGATCATGCAAATCGGACTGCTGCCACCGATTGTGCTGCTCAACTCGTGATACCTTCGATAGCCACTAGCAAAGCTGATCTTGCTCAAAGGTCTTACAATGATGTACATCTTGAGCTCATTATCTTCGACTCATCGGGCCTTGTCTAAGCTGTTGCCCAGTGGAGCATTCATGGATGACAGCACAGCAGACAGAGCCATCTCGAGCCTTGGTGATGATGTTCCCTATCAGCCCTAGAGCAATGAGAACATGTCTAGTTCCAGTAGAGGATCGCGGAGTTCTATTATAGTGAACACATACTGGACAGAACTGGGATTGATGGCCAGGTTACAGACATGTTCATATTTAAGTGATGGGATCATGATATGAGATGAGCTGGACCTATAGATTGAGTGACATGAATTAGCTGGGCTTGTGATCGTGTTTGTAATTTCTGGATATTATGGACGTCAGATTGACGGTCCCAGCCACATCCCAGCATGTGAGATTTACAGTTCCACATAGTGATGTTCAGGGCCCGACTCAGCCTGAAAGCCCAGGCTTGGGCTCAGCATAGGAGGCTCGGGCTTGGCTCGGGCCTGGCTTGGCCTAAGCTCCAGGCTTGTTGCAGGGCACCATTCTTTCGATCTGAGTTCTGTTAACGATGTATATACATAGATAATCTACATGTAATCATCATTCAACCATGCCGAACTGTCTGTGAAGTCATCATTGAGCTCCTCGGAGTCTGTGTTCAACTCTATGTCAAGCTCTGCTTCACAAATAGCAGGATTCTTGCTGCCTTTGCCCTCCTGATAGCTATTCAGTTCCTCCTCAGATGATGATGATGGCCCTAAGTCATGGTAAAGGAGATTCTTCTTATATGCACATTTGAGGATCTGGAAAGCCTCTACAACATCACCTTTGAGACAGTTTCAATGCTTCGTGATGATAATTCTGGCACTCGAGAGTGCACGCTGATATGCACTGAGATATTCTGCAATCGAAAAATGCCAGAAACTGCATCTGACTATCGCAAAATCAGATAGGGAGTCGCCATGATCCGGAAAGACAAACACCAAGCCGAAACAGTTCAGAGTGGGCAAAGAAGACTTTACTGACAGCCTGGGAACACAGAACTGTGTGAAGGGGTCAGAAGGTGAACATGAGGCATGGAAATGACCAGCGAGCCACGAGGAAGCATAGCCGATTACGAAGTGCAGTGTGAGAGTGGAACACGACCAGTTAGGCAACCCGGAAATGAGCAAGTGCACTAACTGAATGGAAGACAGGGTAGCAAACTGACAGACCCTGGCAGGGCCGGACTTCCAGTTCCCCGACTGTATAATATGGAGAGGGGGCAGGGATGAGCTTTGCGACAGGTTTCAATGGATCGGAAACACAATGTATGATCGGAAATGCATTTCAGCGACTCAGCTGGCTCATTTCTGATCCACTATATAATCTACACTGTACATAGGAATATGAAAAAAGGAGAGTTTTTACTCGGAGTTCACCGCCCAGCAGCGCTCAGTTCTTATCTCGTCTATGCTAGGACATTGTGCCCGACCATGTCTACATTTATTGCAATCATGTTTTATGTCTCTGGGATTCTCGACACTGAGAGAGGCAGCACTCTCAGCAGTGGCCTCTAGCTCGACTCAGGTTTCAGCCAGATAAGTCACGTTATCCCGTTCTTGTATCTCACGCCATTCCATTTCACTCGCACGCCAGCAGTCACAAGTCTCAAACCAGGATTCCATCCCCATTGGACCCCGTAGCCTCGCTAGCACCCAGGAGTTTGTCATCGGTGCTCATTCCAGTCAGAAGTGCTCAGGGCTTCATCGTTGGCACTTATCTCAGTTCGGAGACTATTAGGGCTTCATCGTCGGTGCTTATCCCAGTTCGGAGGCAGTTAGGGGTTGCTCATTGGTGCTTGAGCTAGTTCAGAGGCAATTAGGGCCTCATCGTCGGTGCTTCACCAGCACTTTTCAGATATAGCAGGTTCTTGTCCCACAGCCCAGACCTTCAGCCACCACAGTTCGTGAGCACAGGAGTCACCACTCACATTCCACACACACATACACCCCACATTCCAGCTTTTGACTGTTTCCCAGTCGGAGGCATCTCCATAGTCGAGTCCGACACTCACCGATCCAGAAGTTTTGGCAAATCTGATCCATTTCAAGCATAACAGCTGAATGACTCGTGGCTGCCCGTTACTGTGTTATCATTCAAAGTTTCCTGCGACCATAGCCCAAAGGGATTGCAGATGGACAGAGCCCCAGTTTGCCTTCCACCAGTAGGGGTTTGGTTAGAAGCACTGCTCACAGCCAGGATGCGGTTGAGCATATCATTTCTGGAGCCCACCGCAAGGGGTGGAGAGGATCTAAATTTCCACAGCACTGAGTCGTCAGC
>NW_024468708.1:0-3632 GCF_001632365.1 Laetiporus sulphureus 93-53
GGTACTAGTACAAGGGGTCTCGTTATCCTAAAGATAGGTGAAACACACCGGAGCTTAGCTGCTGTGAGCCAGGTCATTGGCGAGCTAAGAAAAGCGTAGGTGAAATACCTGAAATATAAAATGAGAACCAAAGTCCTGGATCGCAGATCCTGAGTTTAGAGTTTGAGAACCCTAGAAGCTGTCCTTGGTCACATAGTGACTAGAAGCGGTCCTCTGTCACATAGTGACTGATATCACCTGACCATGATTGGGCATCTCTTCTAGGCGCTTGTTCATGGGGATCACGTGACTATGAACGACGGTACGTTTCGTAACACAAGCTTCCCTCTCCAACCGCCAAGACCTCTTGGCAATTAAACTATAAGATCCTGTCTTCTCCATCTGTGCTTCCGCTTCGAGGAAGGAAGTATTCTTGAAACAGTATGCATGGAGCTGTTGTGTGATTCAGCAGAGGATTCATCATTCGTGCTGATGCTTGACTGTTCTGGTGCAGGGCTGCCCAGAGACAGGTATCTCTTTTCGACTTGATCCACCCAAGAAGTCTGATTGGTGCTTGATGATTCAGAATCGCTGTTAAACAACTCGACGGTACGTCCACTGTGATGCACTTGTCGGTTTAAGGGACTCAGAGGTGTTCCTTGCTTCGCATTGCTGCCAGTGCTTGGATTCGAGGAATCAATACTGGAGTTTCATGCATAGGCTGACTTGGGATGCTTGGGTGATAATGAATCAGGGATTCGTCCTGCATTCCATCGTTCACTCTTTCGCAATGGTCGTGACCTTGATTGGTTACTGTTTGCAGAGGTAGTGTCCTTCCGATGCAGCTTTGGGCATTCGAATTCATGATGTCCGATATGATTGCAGTTCCAGCATCGACCAGAGAACTGTCCTTGTCCCGATTGTGAATGATGAGAATCTTCGTGAGTTCCTTTGAATGGCTGATTGATCCATTGGTTAATGGATGGTGAAGACTGCTGGCCTGACTTAGTCGACTGCCGCTGCTTTGTCTTCTTCTGTTTGCCTTTCTGGTTAGGACATGTCTCCATATGTTGGCTGGGCATGCTGTTTGCTAAAGAGGAAGATGTAGACGAAGTACTTTCGTCATCGTCTTCTTGTCGCCTCTTGTCAAATTTCCTTTGGACAATGGCCTTGATACCATGCCATTCTTTTTGACTGATATCGAGCGATGACATAAGTACTTCCTTCCATATTGACGTAGGAAAGGCTGTTTGGTCTTTATGCAATGAATGAGTTCGTATGGCACCAATTCGAATGGTATTCATGCCAAGAATATGTTCAGACATTCGATCGATATCCATAGGTTCATCATCGTCTTCTTCTGATCGACATGGTGGTCTCGACTGTCGCCTCTGAGAAGAAGCTTGACAAGCTTTGCATTGACCAACTTTGTTACTAGTTGCTCAATCTGCTTTTGCATTTTCTTTGTGATCGATGGATCTTTTGAGGGTTCTTTTGATCTGGTAGACGCGTGTGCATCTTTCTTCTTAATTGAAGAGGTCTTCCGCTTCTTCTTTGATACGACCTGTACGGGCAGGGTTCGATCACTGTTTGGCTTCTTTGCAGTGCATTGATCCATCTCGTGCCCAGGCTTTCTGCATCTATAGCATAGGCGTTCCTTGACTGGACGGCTCTGTACTTGTCGTATTCGTCGTGCCCTATCGATGTCCATTGCATTAGGATTGTCTATATCCATCGACTCTCCTTCATCTATTGAATCGCTCTGATTCGCATGTGTGATGAAATTGAAGATATTGCTTTTTCCCTTATGGACATTTCGAAGGTCATTGACTTGTCTCGCCAGGTCACAAGCATCCTCATACGCAGTTGGAGGATTAGGGATGAGGAAGACTTTTTCTGCCAATTTCGATTCCAAGCCTCGCTTGAAATGAACGAGCTTGGTATAGTTGTCATCGATTTCAGCATAGCGAAATAGGATGTCGAGATTCCCAATGTAATCGTCGACCTTTCCTTTCTTCTGCCTACACTGATTGTCGAGTAACGTTTGCCATGCTTGGTCCTTGGTTGCGACTCCTCCATACTTTTCTTGGAGTGTCATCTGAAAGTCGCGATAAAGTCCTAGATCATCCAATCTTCCTGTAGATGTGATCATCGCTGCTTCCCATGATTCGACCCATTTTGCTGCTGCTGAACCAGGTTCGAAGTGGGATAGGATGAACATTATTTGACTATAGTCATCATCGTATATGTGGATGTTTGCCTGGAGATGTCGTTCTCCAGCCTGGAGGAATGACGTAAATGTTCGCTTATCTTCTGCAAACGGTCAGATCTCCCCTAGCTGTAATTCCTCCTTTTCTGATTCTGGTTGTGCAGAATTATACAGCGCATATAGATTCATTTCCAGGAGATATTCCTGCCACTGAAATTCCAGACACGTCAGTCCTGGATGCACTGGTGGTCCACTTGAAGGATCATACCATGCTTTGATGAGATTTTGGGCTAGTAGTTCCCAAGTTACTTGTTTGTGCCATGGCCGACTGTGGCCTTATTGGCATTCTGACTGGCATTACTGGCCTTCCTCCTTCTGAGGATGTCCTGGTTAAAGGTGTCGTCCTGACTCCTTTCCATAATCCTAACCCATCGTAGGGCTTCCTGGATGTTGGCGTAATGCTGGAGTCACCATTCCTTAGTAGACTTGGATTGATGCCAAGAGGATTCCATTCCTCCTGTCCTTTATCCTTGTTTGATCCTTCAGCGTCCTCTGGCCTTGGATCGACTTGTATTGCTTTTCCTTTAGGAAGGTCCGTATGCATTAGGAATTTGTCCTCGAAGTCCTTTGCGATGTCCTTGCTATTGTTGAGTACCCGTCGAATTTCTTCAATGTCATGTTCGAGCTCTCGAAGCTCCTGCTGTTCTTCTGGAGTTGTAAGGTTCCCCAACCTTTGTCGTCTTCGCAGCACAATGGCTCGCGTATTCCTGACGTCTTCGAACCAATCTAATTCTTCATTGGTAGCATCGTTCCATGACAACGGCATCATGTATCCTTTATCTCCTTGATAGCCTACTGACTCATCTCTGGAGTCCGATTCGTATCCTTTGTTTTCGTGATATGACATCTTGCCTTTTCTTGGTGGCTCTTAACCAATTGTTCGTCGATCGCACGGGTCCGCGTCTCCACACAGAGTTCTTTTGGATAGTCACACAGACTACCGCTAGTTCCTTGAATCTTCTTGATTCTGGATTGCCTTTCCTGGGAAGGGCTTTAGCACATCTTCTACGTGTGCCTCAGTTGAGGGCTTCTCTTCTGGATTACCACACAGGTAACCGCTAGTGCTTGAGTTCGATAAACACACAGATTTAATTGAACCACACAGGTTCAGGAAGTGACCACACAGGTCTTGATTTTCCTGTAGTGTCCAAGTAGACCCCACTTCTTGTAAGTGGTTCTAAACCTAAACAGGTTGACCTATAGAAAAACCTCTTCCAAATGTTATGAAGCGTTCCCTGCTAGAACGTTCAGAACCACGTGTGCTTTCTCACATGTACTAGTCCACAGCGTAGACAGAGACTTAGGTACCAAATATACCTAATGTCTCCAATAGTCAGGCAGACTATTAGCAGGGTTTATAGTGTGGTCAAGCCTAGTAGATGAT
>NW_024468709.1:0-3615 GCF_001632365.1 Laetiporus sulphureus 93-53
TCGACAATCACGTCCACGTCCATAGCATCTCCATCAGAACCCGGACCTTGCGTGGCTGCGTCTGCTTTTTGCTTGCCCTTACTCTTCTTGCTTGAACCACTCTGCTCTGCCGTTTGCAGGGATTCGTTTTGAAGTCGATGACGGTCTTGTTATCAGCGGGGTCGAGCTGGGTCGCACTTTAGACTTCGATCACTGTTGAACCGGACGCATGTATGCATACCTTTTCTTTTTTGGCCTTTTCGGTGCCTCTTTGATCGCTTGTTTCGGTGCCTTCTGCTTTTTGCTGTTCTTCTGGTATTTAGATGCTATCTGTTGCGTGAAGTCGCATCGCAGGGTAAGACACAGCATATAGAATCAATATGCACTCAGCAGGGGATCATTACTGCTGATTCGCCTGCTCTTCCGAATTGTCCTGCATCAAATAGTACTTTGCAGGGATGAGCTTCAGTAGCGTCTGGAAAGTAGCATTGTGCTTCTCTAGTGAGCTCCGCAATGTAAGTGTTGATGTCGCCATTCTCAAGAGCCATCGAAAACCAGCAATGCCCGAGAACACAACTATAGGAAGGATTGTCAAAGCTCGACTTGATGGATAGAGGTAGCTCGCGAGCGCTAGCTGAGTCGAGCGCTTAGCGCCCCGGGTTGGCGTCATTGACGACCACCATGTCATTAGATCTGTACCCCTCGCAAAGTTATCCTCACGAAGGAGCACCTTGAATACTTCCAGAACTCCCAAACGCACAAGGACATTGTATCGTATATCGAGACACTTAATGAGGCCGTGGTTGGCGTGCAGCTGACCGATCAGTGCACCGAGTCTCCCGTGCGTGAGTGACGTCCCGTTTGCGTGGTTGGAGGCTCACAAAGTCGCTGGGTCGCAGGGTGTGAGAGCGATCGTTGGCATGTTTGACGAGGTGGAGAAGATTGCCAAGGCCACGCCTCCTGTGGACAATAAGGCGTCGCGCTTTGGGAATCCTGCATTTAGGACGTTTTATGACAAGGTTGCTGAGGTGCGTTGCCTTACTCGACGTAGTAAAGATGAGACCTTTTTTTCTGGACGAAAGGCATTTTGGGTGAATTACAAAGTGAAATCCTCTTTCATAAATCTTCATATTAAGCAACAATGTTCGATGAAAGGGGTGTCTCTGCCTGCGTTCTCCATCGAGAAGCCTCAATGTTTGCTGCATAGGATCGAAAACCCGATCTTGCGAACACAGTATGAAACATGACATGTATGCGCGCGTATTCGATGCCTTTCCTCCGGAGAAAAACCGGTCCCTTCTTTGCAATGGCTGTCATAAATCGGTGGCGCAATCGTTAATCTAACCTATGAGGAGGTAGGCTGCACCATCTCTGCACACAAAGTTGCCCGGCTTGGCTCAGGAGGCGATACCCGAGCTTGCTGTGTACTTTGGCGAATCATGGGGCAACCGAGCAAGGATTGCCTACGGAAGCGGCATGGAGCTGAACTTTTTGTGCTGGCTGTACGTCCCATCTCGGCTCGCATTTTGTGGTCGTGCTCAATACAGGTTGGTGTAGCATATGCCTTGAGCGATTAGGGGTTGTGCAAGAAAGCGATCACGTTGCACTTGTGATCCGAGTACTTTGGAGGTGATTATGCGATGTTCTCCTTCACATACTCAATTGCTCATGCCTTATACGACAGATATCTGCAAGCTATGCGAGTGTTGCAATCGACCTATTGGTTGGAGCCTGCAGGTTCGCACGGCGTCTGGGGTCTGGACGACTACCATTTCCTGCCCTTTTGTTTGAGTCTGCGCAACTGCGAGGTGGGTGGCTGGTTTGCTGGATTCCTGGAGCGCTTTTTCATCGGGCATTACAGGACATAAGTACATCAAGCCCAAGGCAATCCACGATAGCGAGATCGTGGACGAGTACGCGAAGCACTACCTGTACTTTGCATGCATCAAATTCATCAACCAGGTAGGTCAGAGGACCGATCGTCGAGCCGATGACTCACCGTGTCGTGCGCCTTTTCTTGACAGGTGAAGACGGCCTCACTGCGGTGGCATTCGCCCATGCTTGATGACATCTCCGCCATGCGTTACAACCGTGTCTTCTATCCCACGCATGTTCTCACAGCGCGGCTTCCTGTAGGTAAGGACGTGGGACAAGGTGAACTCGGGCATGATGGGACAAGGTGAACTCGGGCATGATCAAGATGTATCTCGCAGTGGTGCTCGGAAAGCTGCCGGTCATGCAGCACTTTCTCTTCGGGTCGATTCTTTCGTGGGACGGCCCAATGCCCCCGCCGCGGAGCGAGGTCGAGGAAGACGACGCGCACTTGGGCTACGCGCATGCGCACCCAGACCTCGGGGGCGCGGGTCAGCGCGAGGTGGGGTGGGGTGACTGCTGTGGGATCCCTGTGCCCTCTGTGTTCGCGTCGGCAGTCGCAGAGAAGAGCAAGGCATCAGGCGGGAGGCGGGAGGCTGTCAGGACCGGGATCAGAGCGGTTCCGTTCGCAGACTGTACATGTAATAATGGTATCCGTGTAAGAGTGTGACGTCCTGTCCAGTGAGCAACTTCCTCTTCTACATGAACGCAGACATTATTGTCTCAACAAAGTTCGCTATGGTATATCTAGTCTAAAGATTGAATGGTCTAACAATAACGGTATAGATGCTTGGCGCGTTGAGTCACTTTCTCTTTGCAATCCGGGTCTTCAGCCAGCCATCGGCGCTTCCAATCATGCTCCCGGAACGGATGCGGAACATGTATGTCAACATGTAGATGCACCAAACCTACCCGCTCTGTGTCAGGTACAGTCAAATTCCAAGATCAAGAAAACTCACATTGAAACCAATGTACGCGATGAAAAGACCGAAATCGCGCCAGTGGTTTTTGTAGCAGATGTTAAAACTGGTCTCCAGGAATTCGTCCGCCGTGGTGAATTCGCAGTATTCGCACCCACTGGTCGCGTCCCTGTTGGTGATATACCCGCCGTAATCAGAGCATGTTTGACCCGAGGGTAGATTCAAACTGACGAGCTCTGTCGAAGAGCAACGGATCGGAGTGTTGCCCATCGCTACATATAGCCAGTGAGCAATTGGGCAACAAACAATCAGCAGAAACCATACCTTGACCGACCATACCCTCAATGAGGTACGTGAAGGGAGATAAGCGGTACATCCGTTGCCACCAGCCGAGCTCACGGTATGGCTGAAGTACACCGTCGCTGTATACATCCGTTAGTGCGGTTACAGGAAGATAAGGTACAGCGACACGTACAAGGACAGCACGAAGGAGAACAGGAAACTAACACAAGCGCAGAAATCTGAGCATTGGGGCACATTGCTGCAACGGCCTACACATATCTGATCAGTTCTCGCTTTCAGGTCGGCTGATAGTGAGTGCTTACCTGGCCGATAGTGGTGTAGTATATCGGGAACATGACACCGAGCATAAGATACGTGTAGCCGCCTCGATCACTCGGCAAGGCCACGGTCCAGTACCAGCACAGGAAGTACAACGTCGAGCCGACGATATTCCATGGAATCTCAATCAACATCTGCGACGTGAGCAGTGCCGTCCAACTACACATGCGGCTATGCCGCTCGCGAACTTCATAGATGGTGCGCATGTCCAAGAATGGCACCT
>NW_024468710.1:0-3586 GCF_001632365.1 Laetiporus sulphureus 93-53
TAGAAAAACATTTGCAGAATTCATCAATTTTATGATCCCAGGACACTCCAAAATGAGCCCCCTGACACCCCGTGACAGTGACAAAACTCCGGTAAAACCACCTGGTAAGTGTTGCAATAGGTCAGTTTAAGTACCCTAAACACTCCCGAATATTCACCCAAACACTCCCAGACTGCACTCAAAAATCTGCCAAAACACTCCCAGACTGCACCCAAAAACTCACCAAAACACTCCCATACTTCATCCAAACAACACTCCCAATCGTATCCAAATGCATCCTGAAACATGCCCAGAACTGGGTAATACCATGCAAAGTGCCTATTAGGGCTAACTCTATAGTGACAAAGTTAGGCCTAAGAGGTACCATGAAGGGGGGGCCTGAAGTGCAGAAATGAGCAAGGACCTGCACTTTAGCACTGCTGATTATGAGGACAAAGGAGAAGAGATGGAGCACGACGAGTTTGGCAAAATTAGCATGAAGATTCATTCTAAGTGGGAGAAGCGCAGGACAGCAGACCACTGAGCCCTTGAGGGCCCTTACCTTCTGATTCCCTGACTTGTGAGCAATGAAGAGGAGGAGGCGGGGAACATTTTGGAACTGTTTCAGAGGATTGGAATTGCGACCAAGGATCAGAAATGTCTTCTACTACATTAGAAGGTGCTATTCTACACCTATATAATGACCCCTGTACCTACCACAAAAACAACAAGGAGTTCATCCTTCAGAGTTCAGTTCTAAGCTCATCAGCTCGATAGGACGATGCGCCCTATTCCGCCTCACTCGTCTACATCCTTGTACCATGTCTAGATAGCTCTCGACACTGCATGGGGTAGCACTCCTCACAGTGGCCCATAGCTCGACTCGAGAAGTGCCCAGTAAAAGTCACATTACCGCATTTTCCTCTCATGCCACCTCATTTTATTTCTCATGCCATCTGTTACGAGCTCTAGCAACTCGGATCTCCATCCCCATCAGACTCCGTAGCCTCAGCAAGCACCCAGGTCTTGTCTGTAGCACTGGGGAGAGCTGCATAGACACCCTGGAGACCTAGGGAGCACCCAACCCTCATTCGTAGTGCTGGAGAGAGTTGCATAGATGTCCACACCACCAGGTTGGTCAGCCAAAGACCCACGTCACCGCTCGATTCTCGACCCTCGACCACTCATTCGGTGGAGGCACTCTTTGCCCTCCTATTGAGTTCCATGCAACCCAACCTCTTCTTGACTCATCTAGAGTCGGGGACCCACCCCTAGTCTGAATCGCTGCTCACCGCGTGATTTTAAGCACAACGCCAAATGACTCGCAGCCACCCCTCAAGTGTTATCAGCCGAAGTTTCTGTGACTGTGGCCCAAGGTGATCAGAGATGGACAGCTCAGATCTGCCTTCCTCGACAGGATAGGAGGTAGCTGGCAGCCAGGAAGCAGTTAAGCATATCATTTCTGGAGCCACCGCGAAGGGCTGGAAGAGAATTTTAAGTTCACAGTGCCGAGTCGATTGCGCTACACTCAGAAACTGAAGAAGAAGTTCGGTATCCCCTTGAAACCCAAGCGGACTTGCAACCATAGGTGATTCATCAGATGAAGAAGTCTTTTCATCGTTCAATCATCGGCTCAGTCAGTTACATGAGTTCCAAAGGGCCAGATTTGAGTGAACAGAAGAAAGCCGACCTCATCTAGCCAACTATCCTCCATCTCCATCACATGAAACATGGCTCTCGGTGTCCCGATCGCAATCACCCACTTCTATTACCTCACCTAGTGTTTCGCCCCTTAGCACCCTTACTCCGTCCCCGCATCCATCACTCGAATCATCCATCGCTTACCCGCTCTCAGAGCACTCTATATCTTCGACACCCGAAGTTCCTCTCCGGATGCTTCTAGATGAACTAGAAGCTGCACTCACAGTAGAATCCATTAGGGATCAAGACCAGGGTCAGACCCCCATATATCTGTCTATTAACATAGCCACCTCCATCATGGGCATCATAATAACCAATCAAATGCCGTTTCGAGGTGATCGATCGGCACCAGTATTCGATCCCGATCAGCCGAGGACACTATTTCGGTTCTTCGACGACCTCAAAATACTATTCAATCATTGTCAAATCACGAGCGAAGCCGACAAGAAGCTGCGGGTAAAACAGTACCTTAATATCGATGTGGCTGATCTTGTAGAATCGCTTCCAGAATACATTGATCCCTTAAAAATATATCGAGACTTGAAGCCAGCAATTCAGGAGCTATATCTGGACATGGACACAGAGTGGAAATGGGAGGTCTGGGATATGGATCTGTTAATAGGGGAACGTGCCCGCCTCAGAATCCAGACAATTGCAGAGCTAGAGAACTATCACCGAGAGTTCCTAGCAATTACGTCGTTCCTGATTGACAAAAAACTGCATCTCCGAGTCAGAACACAACCACACCTTCGTACGAGGTTTTCAGCTGAAGCTATGGAATACGATCTTGCAGAGATTACAACTAAAACAGCCCAATCATTATCCCAATGATCCATACCCTGTCAACGACATTTACGAAGCAGCCAAGTTCATTCTACATTGAACTAGCCTGGGGCCATCAACGATTAAGGCAGTGTTGACTACTCCCGCTACTGGAGCAATGGGCATCAAAAGCGAGGACATCTCATTGCTAATCAAAAGCCTAGTCAAATCCATATAAACGCTCATCACTGCAGCAACCGGAGGGATAGCCAAGTCGAACGGCAGCGCACAGGCTATGACAGTAGGAAAGCCAACTGTTGCAAGCAGAAATGCAAGTGGATATTGTCACTACTGCGGAGAAGCCGGAGAAATGATAGGAACCTGTAAGCACGTCGAGGAAGACATTAAAAGTGGTAAATGCGTATGAAACACAGCCAGGAAGGTTGTCTTGCCGAATGGAACCTTCATCCCTCATAATATTCCAGGCATCACTATTCGCGATCAAATCTATGAGTGGCACAGGCGGAACCAGACACCAGCTACAGCATCAGTCTCAGTGGCAAACCTATTCGAGGTTTCAGTGGACAAAGCTAGTTCATTTTCTCTTGGAGCAGACAATAGAATCGAAGCACTAGAGCGTGAACTGTACAACCTCAAAAGGTCAAGGCCAGTATTCGACAGTGTGTATATGCCACCAAGGTGACCAGCAGGAATGGCAATAAAGCCACCACAGATAGAGAAGGCACCCGAACTGCAGAAACCTTCAATGGAGATAGAGAAGACTAATGAAGGAACTTCTAGTGCACCTGCGCCAGTCACGGAAAGTGCACCAGAACATCCATTCTGAGCAGCAAGAGACACACTCTACAGTCCACTGAACATGTGTAATTTTGGTCAAGCACCAAAGCCAGGAGCACGTGATGTGGCCTATCGTGATGCACCACCAGTCTACCAACCGGAGCTAGCAAACACAGTTTTTGAACAGTCAATGAAGGCGTTATCAGTAACCTTGTCGATGGAAGAACTGCTTTCGATATTGCCAGATGTATGAAACAAGTACTGAAAAGCATGCACACCAAAGCGTGTCATACCCCCGAGTGCTGCAGGAATGACATCGATCCAAGAATTAACCAGAGATGGAGCA
>NW_024468711.1:0-3478 GCF_001632365.1 Laetiporus sulphureus 93-53
GAACAGCAGAAACCTCAGGTGGAGCCAGAGAAGGCCACTGAGAGCGTGCTGAGTTCGTCTACGCCAGTAGTCACAGACCCAGTTCCAGAGCATCCTTTCCAATCAGTTCGAGATGCATTGTACGTCTCACCGAACACGTGTAATTTTGGGCAAGCACCAAAGGCTGGAGCACGAGATGCAGCCTATCACAATGTGCCACCAGTCTACCAACCGGAGCTTGCGACTACGGTTTTCGAGCAGTCGATGAAGTCATCAGCTGTAACATTGTCAATGGAGGAGTTGTTGTTGATATTGCCAGACGTGCACAACAAGTAGCACGAAGCATGCACACCAAAGTGAGTAATACCTCCAAGTGCGACTGGAATGGCGATGATCTTCGAAAATGCAGAAGACAGCAGTTCTACAATCGGACAGGAGGAAGAGTTTACCTGTCAAGGGGAGCCTTTAGCAGTGACAGGCTCAGTCATACCCGATCCATACGATGCCTATCTGTAGCACATTCATAACGGAGATGAGCCGGAGCAATTGATGGTCGCAAAAGACTTGCACACATTGCGATCAATAGTCGCTCTCATCGACAACAAGGAACGAGTACAGGTGATCCTAGATCCAGGATGCCAGATTGTCACAATGTCGAAAGATGTCTGCCATTCGCTGGGGCTCATTTACGATCTGACAATAAAGCTCAATATGCAGTCTGCGAACAGAGAAGTCGACCAGTCGCTCGGACTCGTTCGCAACATACCATTCCAAGTTGGAGATATTGTCCTCTACTTGCAAACTCATGTCATTCATGCAGCCGCATATGATATTCTTTTAAGATGACCATTTGACGTGCTCACCAGGAGCGTGGTGCACAACTTCTTTGACAAAAACCAGATGGTTACAATTGTATGTCCCAACACAGGAAGAGTCGCAACAATACCCACTATACCAAGAGGACCACCACGAGTCAGGGCACAGCATTTGCGATCAAAGGATCTGGGTTTTCACTAGCGGAAGATATGAGTACTGAAAGCAGCGGGATGACATTAATCATTGATGTAAGCAGCATGAATACCCCTATTATATCAGCCTATTCCCCGGTCGTATCTTCCGATCCCATTTCCATCCAGTCAAGCTATTTGCGAGCCTCAGGACAGGTCCTCGATGTGGTGTCATCATTATACACAGTCACTTCAGATTTCCAGTCAACTTCCCGAACCTCGACTTCACAACTACTACAGACGGTTATGGGTCACAATTGCGATCAAGAATCAAGTTTAAAAGCAGGCTACGCTGCGACCAAGAAAAAGTACAAGCCAGTTGCACTCAAAACTCGACCCGTAATCACATCGGTACCCGAGCAATTCCAAATCGTTCGACGAATAGTTGGAGATCCTTTGCGACACCTACCTAAGCTTCCAGAGGGGCCGGGTCCATTCTTTCCAGCCGGTCGCTATATGAAGGAATGCATGGAGGCCTTGAATGTGGCACACTAGCTGGGATTCTTATGGCCAGAAGAGTGAGCTCTCATGCACGCGTTCATGTGTCTGCACAATCAGGCATTCGCTTGGAGCGATTCTGAGCGAGGACGATTTCAGTCGCAGTATTTTCTGCCGATCGATTTCTCAGTCATTCCACATCAGCCATGGGTTCAGCAGAACATTCCGATTCCTCCTGGCATCTATTAGGAAGTCTGCGTGATTATCAAGAAGAAGTTGGATGCTGGAGTCTATGAGCCCTCAAACTCCTCATACCGATCGTGATGGTTCTGCATCGTAAAGAAGGACGGAAAGTCTTTGCAGCTCATTCACAGTCTCGAGCCACTCAACGCCATTACAATTCAGCACTCGGGAGTTACACCGACTCCAGAGCACCTAGCGGAGCAGTTCAGCAGTCGTGCCTGTGGAGCCATGCTCGACCTGTATGTCGGATATGATGAGCGGCTCATAGCAGAAACCTCACGTGACCTCACCATGTTCCAGACACCATTTGGAGCTTTGCGACTCATCACCCTTCTGATGGAGTGGACCAACTCAGTGCCAATCTTCCACGACGACATCACATACATTTTGCAATCGGAAATTCCAGCATTTACGGTTCCATACATCGATGATGTCCCAGTCAAAGGTCCAGCAACTAGATATGTCAAGTCTGACGGAAGCTTCGAGATGATCGCAGGCAATGATGGCATCTGACAATTCATTTGGGAACATTTTCAGAATCTCAATCGGATTGTGCAGTGAATGGAGTATGCCAGCGGTAGCTTCTCAGAAATGAAGTTAATGCTATGTGCCGAGGAAATTACAGTCGTCAAACACAGATGTACCCCAATGGAACGTTTACCAGACAAATCGCGAGTCTGGACAGTCAGGAATTGGGGCCCATGCAAGGACCTATCGGAAGTTCGAGCTTTCCTAGGCATGATCGGAGTTGCGAGGATCTTTATCAGGGACTTCGCAAAGCGAGTGCACTTGCTCGTGCAGCTCACTCAGAAAGGAGTTCCATTCAAATTTGGCGAGGTGCAGCTCAAAGTGATGGAAGACCTAAAGCAGGCATTATTGGAGTCGCCGGCTTTGAGAGCGATCGATTACGACTCGTCAGCACTGATTATTCTTGCAGTGGACACGTCTCTGATCGCAGTTGGGTATCAGTTGTGCCAAGGTGCAACTGACGGATCGAAAAAGCGATTTTTCAGTCGTTTCAGATCCATCACGCTCACCAATCGCGAGAAGAGGTTTCTGCAACCAAAGCTCGAGCTCTACGGTCTATATCGCGCTTTGCGAGCACTCAAGGTATATCTGATCAGTGTTCGCAACCTAATAGTCGAAGTCGATGCCAAGTACATCAAGGGAATGTTGCAGAACCCAGACATTGCTCCAAGTGCAAGCATCAACCATTGAATCATAGTGATCCTCATGTACCATCTCTGACTAGTCCACATCCCAGAAGTCATGCATGGTCCAGACGGATTATCACACCGACCAAGACAGCCAGACAATCTGCCACCAGAAACGATCGAGGATACAAACTTCGATGATTGGGTAGACCACATGAACAGTTTTATGCACCAGGTGCTTCCCCGAGTGCAGACCTCGAGTAATCCACTGTCGACCGAGGACAGTCAATTTTTCAGAACGGGGAAGGAGCTAGCCACGCAATCAGTTTTTGTGTTTCTGACTCAAAGTAATGACGAATTGGAAACTGTGCGAGATACTCAGGACCCAAAGTTGGTCAGCTACAAGGACGTTCCACGATCCGCACAAGCCAGATGGAATGACCATCTCATCACTCTAATCACCGACTGGCTAGAAATGTTGCAGTGGTCGGAGAATTACTCAGACAAAGAATACAATTTAATGCTCAAGTATGCAGTCCACTTCTTCAAGTGAGATGGACATCTCTGGAGGAAGGATGGACAAGGATTGCACAAGCTAGTCATATTACCAGAAAACTGACTACGAGTTCTCGCTGGAGCACATGACAAACTAGGACA
>NW_024468712.1:0-3513 GCF_001632365.1 Laetiporus sulphureus 93-53
CAGCTTCGTCGACTTTGAGGAGGTGCCTGTAAGCAAAGTGATGGGAGTCCATGCTATTATCGAGAATTCTCCGGGATAATCGTCATCTTTCTTCTTCGACGACGCCTTAAGCGCATCGAGCATGTGCTGCCTCGAGGGAGGCATCCATGGTGGAGGGGATCTCGTGGTGTCTTTCGTTGCGGGAGGGTAGGTGGGCCCCGAGTTGAGGTAGCAATACCCTCCTCCGGCGGCAAGGAGCGTCGCGCTAGAGACGACGGCAAGGGTCCTGCGCGAGAAGAGGGCGCGACGGAGCGCACCCGTCTTGGACATGGAAGTGTACCTCAGTGAGGAGGTGGTTGTTGCTGGCAAGAGCGATTGCCAGGCTCATCTCAAAAAATCAGAAAGGGGTGCGCGGTCGAGTGGGTCATTCGAGATTCAAGCTCCCGCCACCAGCGCGCCTGTCCGCTGGGTTAATCACGGCCTGTGGCTAATACGGTAAGCGCTGGGACGCGTCAGTGGCCACATTAAGATCAGGCTGTTGTCGGTGCAAACTATATGCTACGTTGTCCAGATTTAATTGGCAAAGCTTGAGATGATTCTCAGACATAGGAGAATGGGTAGAAACATATTTAACTGGCACAGTATGACGAACTTGATAATGAATATGTGATGGTGATCAGAGTTTGTGAGGACATATGGCACTGCACGGGTCGGTCATAACAAATGCTGGTAGTACAGACATTGGAACACCTAGCGATACATCTCGACGGATGATGCGGAGCCACAACAGTACCATCCGCCGTTAACATAGAGAATGCAGTCCAGAAATGGATGAGAGTTCAGATCAGTAAGGGCAATTTGCAAGGTAGATACTTGAGAGAATGCATCAGTCGACGTCCGTTGCTCAGAGCTGCTGCGCGAGCTGCTTCGAGCGGCGAATCTCCTGCGCATCGCTCTACGCAATGCACGGCCCTCGAGCCACGCGTTGCGGAACTCGAGGCGCCGCGTGCGCTCCGCCTCGATCTCCAAGCATGCCGCAAGGTGTTCCGCCGTGTGTCTAACTCGCAACTTCACGAGCTGCAGCTTCTCACGCGAAAGCTATCCGAGCAGAGGTTATGCGACAGTTCCACATCAGACCAAGAGCGTTCACGCACCTCCAGTCTCCGGACGATATCCGAAAACTTCGTCCAGAATGCCCTGAGCTTGTCCACGCAGTCCGCCAGCCGATGAATTCGCGGCGGACGCCGGCGCATCTGATCCGTAAACATATAGAACGTGTTCAGGTTCCTGTGCAAGATATAAATCGCATGAGTCGCTCAATCAAATGAAGGCCTAGCGCAGGGGCATCCCACCGCTTCAGAGAGGACACGATCTGCCAATGCTTATCGAATCAGGCCCGCAAGTCCTGCGACTCCCCGACGCCCTGTTCCTCAGGCGTTTTCCTCAGCTCTTCCTGAATCGCACCCAACACCGATTCAAGGGATGCGCATAGGTCTCTGATCGCCTGTGGGTCCTTCAGGAGGCTGCACGAGCAGAGCGACTAGGGGCCCGGATTCATACAGTGGCTGGTGCTCTTGGTTTGAACGACACTTACCATGGCAGCAGCGCGAACCGCATCGCGGCACTCCCGCCCGCGCTCGACGAGGCCACCAACAGCGAGCGCCTTGCGAGGGCTCGTCTGGGCCTGCAGCGGAGACTGACTGTCATCGTCTTCGTCCGGCCACATGAACTCGGTAGGCGGCGAGAGTGGCACGTACGGCGCACGGGGCATCGGCGGAGGGCCGGCACCGTCGTATTCATCCAATGTCAGCACCTCTGAGTACGTGGGCGGCTCTTCCACGCGCGTGACTGCAGAATGGAGCGCGTCCTGCGACCCGCCCCTGGTCGAACGAAGGACAACCGGAATGGCAGGTGACGCCGTTAGCGGCGTTCTGCGAAACGCGAGGCATGAGAGAAGCTAGCGGATGAGACGTAGCACGAGAGACTTGCTTGCGCCTCTGGAGGATCTCATAGGACAAAAGCGACGTGCCCGGGCGGCCCTCGGACGAGCCGACGCTCGTGATCGTCGTCGGCGAGACCGAGACGTAGCGCGACGCGGAGAAGACACGCGCGGGCCCGCGAAGGAGAAGCGCGTGAGGTCGGATGACGCGCTGTCGTCGGTGGTTGTTGACGGACGCATCGGTACAGGTGAAGGAACAGACAGAGGGAGAGGGGGAGTGGAGGAGGGGCGAGCTTGCGCAGCCGGCTTGAGAGGATAAGAGAGGGCGGGAACGACGCACCGGTCTGGCTTTCCGTTTCATATATGAGCCCCAATGCATCACCGGCAGCGTCCCCTGCCCCGACGCCCTCCGCACACCGATCACGACCCGGAGAATCCAGCTGATCATGCGGAGAATGCGGGCGTGTTCACGGAAGAGACCGCCAGTCTCTAAATTGAGTGCGTAGAAATGAGATAGAAAGAACTGAAGAGGTGCGCATAGCTACTCACTATTGTTGACCATCGCCACATACTCTTCCTCTGTCGGGCACTGGAGCGAGTCGCGCCATAATAGTTCGAGGCCTTGACCACGATGCAGAGACAACAACTCCGCTAACGACAGGCAACCATCAGAGTAAGTATGCGACCCACCGTATGAAGCAACCTACCAGTGACAATACGATCCAACTCCCTGAATGGGATCAGACGCTTCACCGCAGAATCCGCTTCACTTTGGAAGTTAGGCCCGAGCCCGATCGCAACGAGAAGAGCTCTTGATAAACAAGAAAGTACGCGTAACTAGCTGAGTTGATAGTTTGTGGTATGCCGTAGATCTTGTGCGATGCTATCGGGTAATACTGGTCAGACAGGCTGAGACCCGAGCGGCATACAGGACGCGACATCTCACAGCAGACTGGACGTGTGCAGCATGCTGATCACTTTTGAGATCACAGCGAGCCTATCCTGCGGCACCTGGAGCCACACGTTGAATGCTTCGAGCAAGGCCTGAAGAGCGAGTCAACGAATCGATGCAGCATACAATCCGGTAGACCTACCATCTCGTTCCTCTTTGACCACGGCTGCGCTTCTGACAGTATGTGTAGAGCGTCGAACTGAACATTCTCGTCGGATGCCATCGAAACTTAACTTGATTTCCGGTGCGTGCAGGTGAGAGCAAAGCACTGCCAGCGTGCTGCGCGCGAAATGACGGAAAGAAATAAGCTGATTGCGCATTTTAACAGAAACGCTCCATATACAGGAATATTTGGATGAACAGCCGGGTATCTTACGGAAGAACATAGAAAGGTACGACAGCTCATAGGATTGTGGCTTACCGTCTGAATCGCAGCTTGCTAAGTTCGCTCGTTCTGGAACGGGTACTGCGAGCGCACGTTGAGAAGCAGCTGCACTGCGCAGCTATCCAGTATTCTTGTGATAAGAACGATATTAAGAGGGTAGGAAATGAAGTAGGCGTAGATAGGACTGTTGCTCGATACAAGTTGAATGATCTGGAGCAAGGTGTAACTCACAGCCACAACCGCGATCATCGTATGCAC
>NW_024468713.1:0-3511 GCF_001632365.1 Laetiporus sulphureus 93-53
ACTATTGTATGCAGCCAGCAGGCCAGCCCCCCTTTCCACCACTTGTGCAAAGCCATATATTGGGGCTCTGCCTTGATTGTTGGTTGTATGCCACTACACGTGTCCTCAGCCTAGCCCTTGTGGCAGGCTTTTATATGTGGATCATTTGTGCAGGTTATATAAGCAGACTTGCCCTTAATTGAGTTAAGTGCTTTGTGCTTTGTGACATTATAATGAATCTCCATACACCCCCAGCTTTCTGCTGGCTGGGTGATTTTATTGGTCCTAAACTTTAAACAAAACTGTTTAATTTTTAGTCAAGCAAAGAATATCTAGAATTATTCGCTTGTACATTTTCAGCCCAGAGAAACTCAGGTATGGGGTGCACATTTTTTGCCATTATACTCCATCCATCGACATCTACCCACCGTCAGCCTCCCTCAAGACTTGAGAGCAGGAACCTATCATCAAAATATGGATCTTGAATACTTGTGCAGCCTCCACCAACATTTCTTTCAATATGGGCAATATTTGCAAAAAAACCATAAGTTATTGCTCCTTATATGTGAAAATACTACGAGTTAAATTGCTTACATAAGATACCTGGCATCCGAAATGACATTAAACTATTATCATTACACATTTATATATCATTTGTATATAGGTTTGGTCACCTATAAATATATAAAACATTTATTCAGACATCTCAGACATGCTACCCCATATCAATAAGATCTTCAAGAGCACGATGGCCTTTAACCATAAACTGCTGGTGAAAATAGATCTTTACTTAGTAGTCCAACATAGATAGTCTATTTAGGGAGTTATTTTAGCACACACAATGGGATATTGGGAACCTTTTTCAATCAGAAGTGGTCTCAGATTTACTACATATTGTGTAAACAAAATAGTAAATTATTCGCTATGGGATGCCTAAACCATCTTTTCCCCAAAGTTATAAGGCTTTTTCTTTTCCACCCATCCTCCCTTCTTTTTATGCTACCTTGTCTTGTTTATTTTTTATTTCGCTCCTGCCGTGTCAGTCCTAGAGAGGACCTGGCAAGGGGGAGGTAATGTAGGATACAGCGAGTATATACGAGCTTATCTGAAGATGTGCGCATAAGAAGTGCAGCACTCAAAGATATACATATAGCGAGTACCGAGCGCATATCCTATTTGAAGAGTCGAGAAGGATCTGCGAAGCAATTAGAATCACATGTCTGAAGACGAGCATGAGCAAGTCAAGGATGATCCAAGCAGTGCCAAAGGATCACATTTTGAAACCCTTCAATTTTTAACTTTTCACCTATATAGCATGCCAATCTAAAGGGCAATCGAGAGACCATTGCCAACAAGTATGAACAGCATTGGGGAATGCATCTACTTGCATACAACAATGCAAACATGACAGCTATCTTATGCAAAATCCTAGCAGATATAGGCAATCTCCTAGGTACAAGACACCATCTTACAATAAGTCCTTGTGATCACACAGACAATAGGACCCCTTGACCAAGGATATTAGGCAGCTTTGAACACCACCAGGGACCTGAGCATGTCATGAAACTGCATTATTAGGCAGCTTGAGAGCGCCAATGCATGATGTTATTCAAGACCACAATTGATCAGAAAGTCTATCTCGACTCAATCACAGATCAAGTTTCGATCATGATTGATCGATCAAATTAAAATACATCATTTCTTCAACTACTCAGACATGTGACTAGGCACATCACATGATCTTTCACATGTCACCTTTCAATGGTACCTGATTAGGTCAGCATTAGACACCACTCGATTACATAATAAAAAACATATACTGGTCGAGATTCGAACTTGGTACTTCACCCGTTCAAGTGGCTTAGGGGCTAAGCCATGATGTTCAAGTCTCCCAGAGATCACCTGACACTATTACTCAGGTCCCGTTCAACCCTCAACGAGCACAGGTTCGAATTTCAGTGAAGGCAAACAATATCATGACTTAATTTCTGACTCAGCAGCCATAACACAGAAGCACGAGGTCATGACCGAAGACCGAGGATAAGGAGATTGCATCCACAATTAAATACTATGTTTTGCATCTATAACCCTTACTTTTAAATTCAACAACCAAGTTTATCGTGTCACGAGCTCAGCATGTCATGAAAGTATTTAATTTTTGGTCACTTGCAAGCGCCAACACATAACAAATACATGACACACCATGTGACCTTTCACACGCCACCTTTCAATGCCACTTCATAATTACATCAGCATAGATTATGTAATAAAGAGCATATACTGGTCGAGTTTTGAACCAAGTATCTCACCTGCTTAAGTGGCTTAGGGGCTAAGCCATGACAACCAAGTTCATCAGATTCAACCTCACCATCTCACTCATACATCGTGTGTGAGGGTTCAATTCTCAGCACAAATGAGAATTTGTCATCCTTAGCATCTAAATTGACAGCTGTAGCGCCAGAAGCATGAAGTCAATGGTGCAAAGTCTATATATCATGTTACGACCTTGGCATGTCATTAAACTGTTTAAATTTGACAGCTTTGAGCACCACGCATGACCAAGCACATGTCTTTAAACTGCAAGCCCTTTTGCACACCATCTTAGGCAACAGCAGCCAATAGCAATGTCTGTGACATCAGATAACTAGGATCAAGGACTGTTAGCCACACAAGCGCACCATTTACCTGAGCAAGTCATTAAACTGCATTATCCCTTTTTGCTGCTAGCAAAGTCTTAAATGCCATTTACGCACCCTGCCATTCCATCCTGGAAGTCAGAACCTGAAGCAAGGGTACTATTTACCTTAGCATTTATTCAGTTCATCTGGAGTCTGAACCTTGAAGCGAGAATAGTGTCACAATATTAAGTGGCACCTTTCTTTTTGCACCATTAAAGTCCTCATTTAAGTAATTATTCAGATGCCAACCTTCATATTGGTCTCACAAAGTGGATACTTGGACAAACAGCACAATACCGCCACATATATTGCAGATATGACTGTGTCTACCACATGACCACCAAGTGCCTATGATTCAGCCAGCCAGTCACATGACACTGGCCACTTGCCCCATTTAGAAGTTGTCAGGCATTGGTCACATGACCCCAGGCCACTTGTCCAAAAAGGAACCCATTGGACCATCAAGCTAGCAGGCACCCAATTCACCACTCAAGATAGTGGCACCCCATTGGCCACTCAATAGTGGCACCACTTTGTAGCAATTATCTCATTGGATTAGATAGAATTACCTCAGTGTATCCATGGCCTTTGTAGATAGTTGCCATAGTTGCTGCCAGAGCCCTTACTGATTCTGACATAGTTTTCTCACATGTAGCTTGCTAGGACACCAGTAGGTACACCTTAGTTAAAGTGACCAGGGTCCAGCCCTACATGTATATAAGCCCATGAGGATCTAAGAGAGAACCTTAGATTCATTATACTATTGTATGCAGCCAGCAGGCCAGCCCCCCTTTCCACCACTTGTGCAAAGCCATATATTGGGGCTCTGCCTTGATTGTTGGTTGTATGCCACT
>NW_024468714.1:0-3508 GCF_001632365.1 Laetiporus sulphureus 93-53
GCTCCTCTCCTAAGCCTCGAGACAGAGGCGTGGAAGGCAGTGCGCAGCCTCGAGGAGCGGCTGAAGGGCCTGAAGAAGGGTGCTGTGGGCGATCGTGCAGAGTTCTGTACAACTCAGGTGGAAGAAGCAATGGGCTTTGCTACTGGCCGTTACTTTGTCAATGAGACATTTGCTGGCGACTCCAAGGAAAAGGGCACGAGAATAATCAATGGTCAGTGCGCGCTCCGTGTGCTGAGAACGTGCGAAGCTCATTGGCATATGATAGACATTCAAAAGCTCACTGTCACATATCAGATGGATGGACGAAAAAAGTGCTCATGCCGCGGCGGAGAAGGTACTTATTGCAATTACACTACTCAAGCCACTGACAACCATAACGTTCGCGTAGGCTGACGCGCTCCGCGTGAAAGTGGGCTATCCGCTCTCCCCGAATACTGAGGACCCTCGATCGATCGCCGTCTACTATGATCGCGTCACAGTGCACGAAGGTCGCTTCTTCGACAGTATAATTACCACAAGGTCTGTTCTTCACCTTGCATTGACATCAGTCTCAGCATTGAACATTAGATTCTGTAGAGCGAACGATGAATACTGGAAGTGGCAGAAGCTCGGCAAACAACGAGATCCCGAGACGTGGGAGATGTTTGCATCTACGGTCAATGCTTACTACAACCCTCCTGCCAACGAGGTTTGTACAACGGGCGTTGAGCTGGCCAATTCGTTGTTACTGAATATAAGTGTATTAGATCGTGTTCCCAGCAGGAATTCTTCAGCCTCCTTTCTTCTCTCAAGCTTGGTGCGGACTATCGTTCGCCTATACGGTGCCTATGAATAAACAGTTATGCACACAGGCCCGGATACATGTCCTATGGCTCATTCGGGATGGTTGCTGCTCATGAGCTGACGGTCTGTCTTATTCATCAGCGCACCGTGATGTCGTACTCATGCGGTTCCGCTCGCTAGCATGCCTTCGACTCTGCTGGCAGGCTCTATAACCAGCAGGGTAAGCTTGAGGAGTGGTGAACGAACGCTACAAGCGAGGGCTTCCGGAAGAGACAAGAGTGTATTGTCAAGCAGTATTCTGGTCCGTATCCTAGCCAATCGGTGACGCCAGTGAGTGTTGTTAACGCTTTTCTCGTTATCTAGAATACACCATCGATGACGGCAAAGGCGGGAAGATCCATATCAATGTAAGTATACCCATTTACAACAAAAATCCACGGTACTAAACGCTATTAATCCAGGGCAACCTGTACGTATGGGGCGCACCAGAGCTGACAGAGGACTCATTGGCACACTCTCAGGACATCTGGTGAGAACATTGGCGACACGGGTATCATCCAGGCCTATCGGGCGTGGAAGGTGCAGTACGACTTCGGGCTGGAGAAGGGCACTGAGCAGCTGCTACCTGGATTGAATTTCACTAGGCGAGCAGATACTCGTCCTGGCATTGAGAAAGGCAGGCTCATGGAAATACGTCACATTCAGGGAGCAACTGTACTTTGGTTCCTTCGCTAGGGGTTGGGCGCGGAATATCAAAACAGAATCTGCTGTGAGTAGATGGCGTCTCGTCGTGCCAACTTTGCAGCACTAATCGTGTCGTGCCATCAGGTTGCTCGTATACGCACAGATCCTCATTCATCCAATCAGTACCGAGTAGATGGCACCGTGTACAACGTTCCTGAATTTGCAGAAGCGTTCAAGTGTTCTGCGAGCGCAAAGGTATGTAGACGACCGTTGACAAACCTTACAGAGCTGACAGAATTTTGCGTTAGCTGAACCCGCCGCAGGAGAAGAGATGCTTGTTCTGGTGAGGGAGGATTCCCGCCGCTTTCTGTTGTCGAGTTATTTTGTACTACTCCTGTATCTATTGCCATAACATCGTACGGGCTATGCACGAGCAACTGTGCAGCGTGAATTTCGCAGCACGTGGCCTCCGATCGTCTGCGGGCCGCATGCGCGAAATCTGCGACGACTTCACCTTCAGACTGCCGGCATGCTTGCTTCACGCGTCCTGCGACACTAGAAATTGGAGAGCTATTGGCACTCCCAGTCCACTCGCTATGCATCGAGCACAACACCGCCTGTGTGTCAGGTGGTCCGTCCGCGCGGTGTCCACTGGTGCCAATGTATGTATCCATGTCTCATTCCTCCCGCTTGTCTCATCGATTGTCAGCCTAGACCGCTAGGTAAATGGGAGCTACCGCGAGCTGTATCTGAGAACCAGGATCAGTCGTCAAGCTCTTCCGCCCCACGTCCCACAGTACCGCAAGGCCGGTCATGGTCGCGACCTACACCACCAGAGACCCCTGCGGGGATTGGACCAACTATCGGGTACATCAAGCAAGCCGGATAGGTGGGCGCAGCAGAAGTCCCGTCAACCGCCCCGCGAAACGTCTACATTTCCGATATCCCGCTTTCAGCGAAGTCCACCACCGCATCGAGAAGAAGCACCACGTCGGGATTGGGCACCACATAAAGACGGAGGTGCTCGTAAGGATGCTGCGCCTTACCGGGATAACGGACGCCGCCGTGAGGGGCCTCCTCATCGGGAGGCAGCACCTCACAAAGCAGACTCACATTCTTTTGGACTGAGTTCTACACGAACGCGGGGTGTTGCCAAGACTGACTCATACAGACGTCCTGGAGCTTCGTCACTTGAGCAGATCTGAGGAAGGATCGCATCGTCGCGGAATTGGAGGCACCACAGGAGGAGGAAGAGGGCGAAGATGAAGAGTTGACGGAAAGGGATGAAACTATCCGAGCGAGCGGATCCATTGAAGCGGTGGAGGAAAGCGCAAGTGATGTTATGGCTGATGAGCTCGCTTTTCGTAGCCGAGGACGTGATCCAAAACAGTTACGTCAAGACCACAAGGAGAGGGGTTCTATTGTCGCCAGACTGAGAGCCGAGAATGACCTCACAATACCCAACAAGCACCGTGGCTCATATAAAGTGACAAGCATGCAGGCGACGAAAGCGAAGGAGAAGAAAGCGAAAGCTGCCAAGGATCTGAAGCCCGCAAATGTCGACGTCTTCATTCCCAGCGTCGTGTCTGTTGGAACTTTAGCCAAGTTGCTCAACATCACGTTCGGTGTGTAATAATCCAAATGCTCCTGAGGATCTTGAGCTTACCGCGTGTTTCTAGACAACCTTCTACGTACGATGATCAAAGTCAAAGTTGGCATCGGTGCTGAAGCTTCTCATGATCACAGTATGCATTTTACCTGCATTCTGACCGTCAGCTTTTAGGGACTTTCAGTTCTGACGTCTGAGTATGCATCTCTACTTGCATTGGAGTTCGGCCGTAATCCTGTCGTAAATGACGAAGCTGCATCTATCCTCCGTATGTGATGTCATTGTCCAGTACAACTTCTCTTCTGATGAGCTACCCTCAAGTCCTCCTCATCCAAACCCCTCCACCCTTCCACCACGACCGCCTGTAGTGACAATCATGGGTCATGTCGATCATGGCAAGACCACCTTGCTAGATAAACTTCGATCTACCTC
>NW_024468715.1:0-3503 GCF_001632365.1 Laetiporus sulphureus 93-53
GTAATCGCCGACGAAACGAAACACCCCACTCCCCCAATCATCTGCAAGAAATCTACTCGGCGCGTCAGCATCCATCCATCCAACCCCAGCACGACGCCATCACGCCATCACTCGCAACGTACCTGTTGAGAACCTAGCGGTGATCGCTCAGGGAGTCGGCACGACGAAGACGGGCACGGATTACTCACAGATTCGAGTTGAGTGGATGTGTGGTCCCCGAGATGCCGTCGATCGCGATCATGAGCAGCGGGACGGTGAACATAAAGCGGAACACGACGCGCGCGAGCTTCAGACCGCAGAATAGATGTCAGGACAACCAACGACGAGGGATATCAGTGAACGCAGAGAGCCGCGATCGCAACACTTACATTGAGCTGGTAGAACGTGCACAGACGCACGACGACCGTCGGGTCCGCGCCCTCAGACTTGACATGCCGAATGAACCGCGGAAAGCTCCAAAGCACATACAGAAACGCGACCGTCGTGGTCAACGAGCCCGCCGAGCCCGACAGGAATATATACGCGTCGACCTGAGAGCGGCTTAAACAAGTGTAGGAACAGCAGCAGAGAGGGAGCGCACCGTCTCGAGATGGCGTCGCGCGATCATGCACGTCAGCGGCATGCCAATGATCGCGACGATGCTCCCTGGACCGCGTTCCTCAGCGTCAGACGTGTCCTTCGAGGTAAATGAAGGACGAGCACCCACCGCAATACCACAACTTGTACTCCCAGCTCTCGAACCACTCGCCCTTCTCCGGCGTCTGGTGCAGCAGGTACAACCAGAACGCGAGCTCTGCGTCGCGAAGGAGTCAGCCTATCGGCAGGATCGAGCGCCGAACGAATGCGGCTCACCTTCGAGATGCGTCACTCTGGCGTACGCGAAGGGAATCAGCAAAAGCGTGTGGGACAGCCAGCAGAGAACCAAAACGAAACGGTAGTCGTGGCGTCAATCCACATATCGAGTCAACTACCATCACTCCCATTGACATGGACCGACCACATCGAGGACGTCACTTGCTGAAGACCAAACCCGCCATCTCAGGATGCATAAAGCGAAAGAACCACTCACAATTCAAGCGCCCAGCCGAAGCTGAAGACAAAGTTGAGCGGGAGGTACCAGTGGCGAGACGCGCCGGTGTACATGTAGACCGGGCGGGGGAGGACTGCAGATCGCGCCAGTCGTGCGCAGCGGAGGTATGATCGGGCGGAGCGAAGTGAACAGGTTGGGAAGCGGGCGAGAGAGGAATCACAATGCAAAAACACGGATCGGTCGGGCAGGCACGCGCGTAGGCAACGCGTAGAGTTAGGAAAGCAATGCGCGAGAAAGAAAGCTCGATCAGCGGCGTGCGCATCTCTCAAGGAAGAAGCGGGCTCACTGCGCTGATCCTGGGTGACGATAAAGCCTGGTGCGCGTTGGGTATCAGATCAGTTGGCGTGGACGTGTAAGGGCGAAGAATGACACGCACCCTCGTTGTATTTGAGGGCGGTCATTGCGACGCTGTAGATCACGAACAGCGGGACGGAGCATAGATACGAGTACTGGAATGAAAGAGGTCAGCAAGCAACGACGAGGAAGAGAATGCACGCACGGTCATGACGCGCTTGAACGCGCCGGGCTGGCGACCGGAGGACCAGCGGAGGCACTGGAAGCGGTCGTAGCTCCATAGGTGGTATGTGAGAAACACTTGGAACTGGGCGCGGGGCGGGAGCACATGCGTAAGCAGCGACAGACGACAAGGAGAGGACGCACGAGGACGGAGAGGATGGCCCAGAGGAGGAAGGCGGTCGGGGACGCGGTGCTCATGCGGGGGCGCAGAGGCCTTGGCCTGGCGGTGCGGGGGCGGCGTCTTGTATGGCAGCGTTGCGTTCGGTCGCCGGAGATGCGGGCGTGCGCCGGAGCTGGTGGCGGCAGAGACGACAGACGGGCGAGGGCAGGAGACGACGGGCAGCGGCAGCGTCGAGCGACGGCGGCACGCATGCCCGATATGGGACGCCGGACTCGGTCACTTGCGCTGCAGATCGAGCGCCCGCAACGCCGTCTCCAACGGGCATTCCCCCGCACTTGGCCACGGCTTCCCCACTCCCCGCTCCTATCTCGGCCACCCCGGACACCGCGCTCCTTCTCGAACGCTCTCACCGTCCACTTGCTATGCATGCGCAGCCGCGTTTAGCCTCGGTCTCCGATACCCGACGCCTATCCTCGCTCGCTGACGCCACTATCTCCGGCGTTCTTTGCGGCACCCGCTCGAGTCCACCGGTCGACGCAACAGGCAGTGCGTATCGCCGCACCCACGTCTCTAACCTGACCTAACCTGCTGCCCTCCACACCCGTCTGTCTGTTCTTCCGAAGAGTGCTAGACGTGCAGGATGCGATAGAGAGCCAGGAACAGCGTCCGCGACGAATTAATATGTCTATCGCATCTGTGTTTTATTCTGACAAGCGAACGACGTTCGCCCTCGTCCACTCTATCTACACTGTATTCTTACATTGTGACCTTCTTCTCGTACCACTCCCAGCTTCAATACCGATAACAGGGCTTCACTTCACCTTGGGCCTTTGCGTCGCGCCCTGCTCGGCGGGGTCATTGAACACGCTGATATCCCAATGCGGTGAGTAACAGAACGGCATATTGTACCGCGTCGGGTTCTTCTTGCCCAGCGCAGTCAACGCCTCATAGTCACTCTGCGGCAGCGTGATCTGCTGAAAGTTAGAAACGATGCGGTCTGCCGCGAGGATCTGTCAGCCACACAGCGCGCGCAGACAGAAAAAAGGACCAGCGCACCTTTGTGCACAGACTTGGGGATGACCGAGTACCCGCGGTGGGTGCCCCACGCGATGAGCACCTGCGCCGGCGTCGCATTCAGCTTCTTGGCGATCTCCCGCACCTCGGGGTACTCCGTGAGCCTCGGCTTGCCAAACACTGCAGATCCAACGTCAGCTGGGTGTCATCACCACTGTAAGCACGGTGCGCCGCGTACTGTTGTTCCCGAGCGGGCTGTACGCGGTGATGTGGATATTGTGCTTCCTGCAAAACTCGACCAGCTCGTCCTGCTGGAGGAGCGGGTGCGCCTCGACCTGGTTCACGGTCTGCACCCCCTTCAGCATAAGCGGCTCCTCATCGATTGAACGCAGAACGCACCGGCCACACGCCCGTAGCCTCGACGATGCCCTCGATGTGCTCGATGCTAAAGTTTGACACACCAACGGCCTTGACCTTCCCCGTCTTGAGCAGCCCCACCATCGCCGCCCACGTCTCCGTCAGCGGCGTCTCCACATCGAGGTCGACCCAGCCATCCGCCTTCTGCGGAAAGAGCCCCTTGCCCGGCTTGAACGCCACCGGCCAATGAACCACTACCACCAACATCAACATCAATCTTCATCTCACTACATGCATATAGACTGCGCGCGCCACTCACGGTAGAGGTCGAGATAGTCGAGCCCGAGCTGCGCGAGCGTCTCGTCGAGCTCCTTCTCGACGAGCTCGCGCTTGTGCGAGGTGTTC
>NW_024468716.1:0-3489 GCF_001632365.1 Laetiporus sulphureus 93-53
GCAAACATGACAGATAACAGACCAATGTCGGTACGTTTTCGATGGTACAAATAGCGGAAAGCGTAACAGAAAAACAAATACAGTAATTTTTCAGGACTTAACACGACTGTGTACACGCGTGCATTTTTTTGTCGAGTAGAAGAAAAAAACGAAACGGCGATTTATCTGCGACGTATATTGTTGGAAAAAAAAACTAACTTAAACGTAGATACGCTCACCATTTTCCGGTGACACGTCTCTTTGAAGGGCTGTGAGCTGGGCCGTCTTCCAGACGACGTTTGATGGGAGATGTTAATAGGCTTTCCGGTTGATCAATGATGTCCAACTCGATGATTTCCATGCTGAAGGACAACGAATTGTTGACCTTCCATCTCGAGATGGTGACCGTCGCCTTTACCAAAGCACCTTTCAACGCGCTCTCATACTGGTTGGGTTAGAGCAGGCGTTCATGCCTGTCATATGCAGGAAGAGGGCGCGGACGCCAGGTACCGAGTTGAGCAAGTCGGTTTCTGGCAGCTTCAGCGTCAGCGGTAACACACGGCCAATTGTTGATATCATAACCTGGACATGTTATCAGATACTGTGATACGAGAGGGATATTGTACATATTCACGTTCTCCATTATGAAGATTGTCATTTCGATCGACACGCTACAAGGAAATATGTAAATCATACGTATGTATGAGACGGAAACAATCATAACATTACCTCGAAGATTTTATGACGAATTTTGATTCGATCGTCGACATCGAGCATGTGACCGTTAACAACAGTGCATTTCTTATCTTCTTTGGAACGCCTTTCTATCGCTCGTACAGCCTCGCATGCCTTGAAGTAGAGCGAATCGAGTCCGCTGTCAGAAGGAGGGACAGCAATACTAGCCGACATGGAATGATGTTTAAAACCTTTATTGTTCGTGCCAAGTTTCATGCTCCAATTTCCACATGCTTGCAGCCAGAATGAGCGTCCGCCGATAGAGCCGACAAACCAAAAAATAGTGGCATGACTGTCACCGTCATGGACGAGGACGTCTCGGCCATCTAAGTCTTCTACCCAGCGCAGATTAGTCATGTTTGCGATATCGGGATGTCCGAGAAAATTAGGATCCCGGGTAGCATCATCGATAATGGTGGTTGCTATGTTTTCTCGTGTAGAGAGAGCGTGAGGGTTTGGTGAAGGCGTGTTTTGCGTCGGAGTGGTGTGGTTAGATGATGCGGTAGAAGAGGGTGGTGGATCAGGCATGATGAAAAAGTACATGAACGTAAACGAGTGCAGGGATGATCGGCTGCCGAGGTGGTGTTTTTATGTAATATCGGGGTTGGAGCTGTAAATTTGTTATCGACAATCGAGAGTGCAAGATGCCCGAGGTTATGATGTCAGCTTACTAGAGTGAGACCAATTGCTGCATACGTGCGCTGTACGTTCAGCCGTGATATGGAACGCTGAAAGGAAAATTGATTGGAATGCATCGGAGTTGATTAAAGAAGTAAAAGTCGGCAGAATTATATGCCAGAACTTTCACAAGATAACGTCTTCTGTGAGACCGATTGTTGTGTTAGTTGAGTCGTGGAGTGAGGTATTCGATGGGAGGCTCACGGGAAAACACCATACATAGTTAGATAAATGAAAACTTGATAAAAATTTATATTAGGAACTCTTACAAAAAATGTACCCATATGGCAATTTGTCGCTAACCAGATTACCGGTGTTATGTGGACGTTTAATATCCGCGAGAGAGTAAATCCAGAGAGAACACGAAGGTATGTTCCCAATTCCTTTCTAGATTATTTGTCATAGTGATTGTGCGCTAAATGGAAGTGGAATTCGTATGTCATCGTCAGGTGAAATAGATGTGTGGCGTACACATTGAGCGGCACCAAAAATATCTGGACGTTGTTCGTCTATGTTTTCAGAGTACTGCGATAGACCAATTGTTCTGTCGTTGAGTAAAAAAGTGGATTGATGTCAACTTCATTTGCGTTGTGTATGACTGAAACATGAATTGTTGGCTAGAAAAGTAGTTGGCTCAACTAAGGAAATGGAAATAAGAAAAGGGTATATGCGATGATGACGCTGAAGCTTACCGGCTGCAAATAGTTTACCAGACACTCGAAGTGCTGGGTCTAGTTTTTGTTTTTGCGACGGACGGTGGTATCATTATATATGAAAAGATAATGTGGGAAGTTATACAAACAGCTGCTCGACTTCATCGACAGTGCGATTGCTCACCATATGTCGTCTCCATATTCAAGCTTGACAACTAAAGAGATATGTTCTGTTCTCCACTCGGAAATAACATTTCCATATCGCATTCGATACAACAAACGACTGTTACTGGGCCAACTGGAATCGTTACCTCCACAGTTGCAGTCGTTATTGCAGGATGCAGTTGACCGTAAAATGGAAGCAAGATGACAGGCTCATCTGGATAGTGCAGGTGAATATAGAAGTCGTGAAAGAGAACGGCGAAGAAGACGTGAAAGAACAGAAGATGTAGGCGATACCAATGTGGAAGAAACAATGTTTATGTCATTGCCGACACAAGAAGAACGCAAGCAATGCCATGCTGACTTCCTGAAAGCTATGTCGAACGACGCACTGAAATCTGTCATATGCGGTGTCTGTGGCAGACGAGGCTTGCAGTCGACGCTCGACAGTTGTTCCATTTCTGTGGGTGAATTACCGAATCGTGAACGTCTCATTCCACGGACAGTAGAACAATTTCACGACATGGTGAATGGTATACTGCTCGTGCAAGAGGCAGTACACAATAAAGGGAATGGGACCATGGTGGACGTGTGTGCTGGATGCTTGACAGAGTTGAAAGATGAACGCAGAAATGGCCAACCTGCAAAATGGTCGATGGCGAACAATATGTGGCTAGGAAGCATTCCATGGCAGCTCGCGAAACTGACATTACCTGAACAACAACTCATCGCGTTGTTGTACCCTCGCGTGTTCACGGTGAAATTGTATCCGAAGAACCCATGTATACCAATCAGGAATGAGTCATTGCAGTCCGCGTTGAAGGGAAACGTCTGTACCTTCACCCTCAAGAACTCGAGAATCGTGGATATGCTCGCAGGAAATTTAATGCCACGACCACCTGCCGTGTTAGCTCACCTGATATCGATCACGTTCATTGGGAAGGGACAATTACAGAAACATCACCTTCACAATACCTATCGCATGAGGCGATCAGCAATCGTGGACGCGCTTCGCTGGTTGAAAGTTTATAATCGTTATTATCGAGATATCGAAATTGATCAGGCGCGCGTACAATCCCTTCTGGAGGACGATGTACCTGAAGAGTTGCTTACGATCATACGTCAAAATGAAGACATTAACGTGTTAGCGATGGAAAATGACAACTATGTACCTTCGTATCCGGAAAGTGAAACAAATGTTCATGCTGAACCAGACAGTGAGTTGTTTCTAGTAACGTGTACGTCAACGATCGTAGTAAATTCTCACTATTTGGACAGAAAG
>NW_024468717.1:0-3448 GCF_001632365.1 Laetiporus sulphureus 93-53
GAGCGTCACGCCAGCTAGAGTGAGCTTGCGGCTGAACTTGTATTGCCTGATCTCGTCATGTCGCCATGGTTCGTTGGGTGATATAGTGTCTTGATGCTGTTTGTAGAGATTGCGGACGTGGTGCACATACGAGCACGGAAGATGTACTGTGGCATGAGATCAAATATCGGGCCAGTTCGCCTACAGGAGCCTCTCAGCGGAGATGGATCCAATGGGTCTGCTGTGCCCATATCGAACCACCCGTCGAAGTGTAGAATAAGCATCGCCGGCATCGCCGTGAGGACGACGAAACAGGCGGATAGACATCTTCTGGGGAATTCCAACTAAGATCGCCGCTAGCGAGACCTTGTGGGTGTATTGCAGCGGATTGCGTTCATGTATGGGAACGTAGCAGTCGTGGGAGGAGTGATCGTTGATGGAGCATATGGAGATGGGGACGAGAACGAGATGGAGAAATAGACGTCTGAGCGTCGGAATGGCAATGGCGATATGCAGAGAATCGGATGCTGGAACTTGCAGATATGCGATGTAGTAGGGGGCAATGTATGCGGAGTAGGGGTTTGCGGCAGAAACCGTGGTGGGTAACCAGGAACGTGCATGATCATACAACACTTTGAAGAGCCGGCGAGGTGAGGGTAGAAGCTTTCGCGGTCCACTTGAATGTGCCGTCTTCACTGCTGCCAGAGCAGAGACAAGACCGCGAATGCGGGAAGGATCTGCTGGAGATACAATGGCCGTGATAATCAAAACTTTTCGTCTGAAAACCAGATTTCCCTGAAAGTGGCGCTGTAGTTCCAATATCGCGACACAGGTGAATGCACGAGTCTAGGCGTAAAATGTGGGATACTCACCAGAAGATGCCTCGCTTGGTCAGTTTTGGGAATAAAGATTCAAGTTGCTGTTTCCACTGCTCCCCAGACGATGTTGTAAGGTGCACATGACCTTCCAAGCCGTCGCTCTGACTGTACCATATAAGCACGAATTCTATTCTGCTCAGCAACTCGAATGAATCGGATGAAAAATGATTGTCAATTTCTTTGTGGCGAGCAGACTCATGGAGTTTCAGAAAGTCCTCCTTTGCTTGATTCATTCGATATATGAGTGCAGCTGTATTCCAATGGACCACTATCACAATTTCTCGAAGCTGGCCTGACTTGATCGAAAGTAACATTTGACACAGTGTGTCCAGGCCAGAATCTTGAAGAGGACCAATAACTTTTACCCATAGTCTCTGCAGCGAGGTATGGTCAGTGAATGATGGCACCAAAGCTAGAGAGACTTTAGTTAGCAGAAATGCTTGCATGAAACTAGAGCGCACACCTGCAGTAGACACCTCTGTACCCCTCTGTAGTTCTGAGGATTGAAGATTGCATCGCAGTTCTGAGAGTGAACCAGACGCAGCATCCAACAATGGCTGCCAGTCCCATTTGTATTGTGATTGATTCGTATTTTTGACTCCGAGGTTGAGTTCCTGCAAGCGACCTGAGATGCAAGGATGAGCAAGCAAGTCGATGAATTTCTCAGGACCCATGGTTTGATTTTCGTCGAGTGACAAGGACCTGATGTTGACGCGATCGCGATATGAACCCAACATATCGCCATGGAAGCAGTCATGTGTGAATGACAAAAAGCCGCATGCGAGCTCGACGAGGCATGGCAGTGCGCAGACGAGATGCCCAAAGACAGTGATTGATGGGAATCTGACATCACAGACAATGAGGCGAGTGACGGAGAAGCCAGAGAGACGCAGGAAAATGTCGCTGTGCATCGTCCCGAGTACCCACTGCGATCCCCAGATTACGAGCGTCTTCAGCTGGGGCAGCTTGCGAGCGAGAAGAATCGCCGCCAGCGACAAGCTTGACATATTATACTTCCGATCGCCCAATATGGACAAATCGTGCGCCCTCTCCGACAGCTCGGGCGTCTGCTTCAGCTCCTTTGCATACGCCCTCACTCCCTTGACAGTCCTGATCCTGATGTCCCTGCGCAAGTGGAAGCGACAGGGAGGGTACCACGCTCGGCAGACGAGGCTGCACCGCCTCAAAGCACGCTGGTCGTCCCACAGATGGTTGATCCCATTCTCCCACACCTCGATCGGAAGCTGCGGCAGAGGTCTCGTCGCCGACGAGCCAGTCTTGCCCGCCTCACCCTTGACCTAATGCAGCGCAGCGCGTAAATAGTCAAGAACGCATGCGTGGCGCTTTCCCACTTACCGTTGGCGCAAGCCTTTGTACCTTGAGTACCTTGTTCCCTGAAGCTTTCGCGACGTGTTTCAGGTCCTGTTCTGAGGATGCCATAGTTGTTGTCGTGGGTAGTAGATAGTCGCAGGAATGACTTTCCAGGCCGGCTCTTAGGATATATGTATGAATCTCATCGAATTGCAACGTGCCTCCATATGCAACGTGTTGTAGAAGTTCACACACCGTCCACGGAACTGGGTCGCACCACACACAGCCTGTCAGTCAGCGTGATTTCTTTCTGAACGTGCTGTACACGCACCGCCCGTCCATCGATAACGCACAGCCTAATAGTGTAATTAGCGGAGGCGTGTCTGAGCAGCTGAGTCAGCCATGGACTAAAAACGATGCATGACTAACACGGTCATTTCATCTTCTCTGGGTTGGCATCTGCGTCCTTACCGCTCACTCGCATTACAACGCACAGACTCAGGATCTTACGTGCCTCACAGATGGATAGACATCCGGGAAGCTCATCTAATTTACAATATACAGCGCCCGACTAGAAGTCTCTCCGCGTTCTGCGGACGCTCCGGATTACGCGACGATTTTAAGAACAGAAAACCTTCCATTCTGCACAGCATCATAAATGCGCGGCACCTCAGTGAACATCGCAGCGGTGAGCACTTCCACGGGTCAGAGAGAGGGCAAGGAGATGGCTAGAGTGGCTTCGCGGCGCCACGCATCGTCACGTACACTTCTTATCAGGATATGATATCCAATTGATAAAATCAGACCACGCATAACGGAAAGTTTCATCAAGTTGATCACATCTCCGCACTTGGCGCAAACACCACGAGTGCAGTCATGAGGTTGCCTGCCCGTGATAGCCGCTGTGATTATACTACTTGTGTGTGATTCTTTATAGCAGCACCACAGTCTGCAGCGCAGGACGCACGCTACCGGATCCGCAAGACACAGGCGGGAAGCGCATAGCCGTCCGGGTGCCCGGATGCCTAGCAGCTGCGGCCATGGTATTAGGTTTGAGTAGAAATGTTCGTTGACGAAACGTTTTCATATCACATCCGTGACGCCAGGAGCGTTTGCAGACGAGGACAGCCATCTCGTGCGCTGAACATCTTGGCGGTGTTAATCGACAAAGTGGCCGATTCCTGAAGCTGCTGGTCAAGGGTTGAACCTTCGTCGAGCCGCATGCTTGTGCTGAAAATCGTCACCGTGGACGCGCACGGTGTTGGGTAAGAAAAGCGTGA
>NW_024468718.1:0-3401 GCF_001632365.1 Laetiporus sulphureus 93-53
GCCAGGGCGAGCCTCGGTCACGCTCTCCCACGGACCCCGAAAGACTATTCCCGAATCATCAACCGATCACGATGCATCAACCCGATGTGCGCTCGGACACAATAAAAACTCACGTGAACATTGTCTGTGGATCTCCGCACTCACACTGCGTCGTTCGAGCTCAGGCGTGCACGTTTGCATTCGCTGCAGCAGCCCGCCGCTCAACTCACTATGTGTATCTCTGCACCATGTCCCATCCCGTCATTGGATGGGCTGCCCTCCCAAGGTGCGTGCCGCCCTGCACTCGGCGTGCCGTTTCCGTGCGTTAATACTGATATCGAACCCGCACAAGTCGCGGGGTCCTCGTCTGCGTTCCCACTCGCCGTCGACAATTCATGGGCGAGCCATTCGGTCTAGGGAAGAGGATCGTCTGGACTCATACCAGGCGCAAGGCGATGCCATTCTCCGTGCTTCTATGAGTCATGAGTGTCCTCTGCACGAAGCCCACCATAGGCAGGTCAATTTGCCCGGTGAGTTCTGAGCCTGTTTGATGTCTCACAACCTCATACGTTGCAGTCCTCAGGGTTGAGTCAAGCTGCACTGTCGACGGTCAGGCATGATGAGCAAGGTGAGTGCAGTGAGGAGAACTCTGCGCATGCCAGGAAGAATGGTTCTAGGGCGCCGCGATTGCGAATCATGCAGCATCACGGCGTTCAAGAAGTTCATCACGTTTCTTCCATTGTGATGCTGCGGACCTTCGCGAATCAACACCGTGAAGGGCATTCCCAATGATCCTGGGTCTTTGCTCTCCACCGCAACAGATAGCAAGCAGCCTCGCTCGGCGACACCAACGTAGCATGCACCACTCCCGCCCCTGCACACACCAAACATCTGCATGACCAGGTGAGACACTCAGCCTCACGCGTCTCCCGGATGCGAACCTCGAACCGCCGCTATCTCGCGCGACGCACCTTCCGACGTTCGCACCACACGCATGCACCACAGCTGACCTTCTCTTCTTCGGAATCCGAATCCCACTTCTGCACCACATCCGCGTTCTATCTCCCTCATACGCCCGCTCGGCCTGTGCATCTAGCCGACCGGTGGCGATAGCAGACGGGGCTGGAACGAATGCGAGGAACAAGGGCTGGACTGGCGGTCATTCCCCTCTCCGGGTCTCCTTGTCGGTGAGCTCTTCCTGCCTCCCTATCAGACCACCAGCGTATCCGATGCTCTGCCCAGTGTTCCACCTTGCAAGGTCATTTTGAGAGCGACGGCTATATTCATGCTCATTCCGGTGACTGCCCATCTCCCATCATCTTCTGTGTCCCAGGCTGACGATCGCTGTCGCCCAAGGTGAAGCGCTTCTGGCGAGCACCAGGCTGATGGTCAACAGCAGCACACCACCGAACGAGCGAGGTTGCAGCGTCCTGGCTGCCATGCCTCGCGAGACGCGCTCGCCGGTACATCGCAGCCATACGCGATCCGCACAAATGCACGTCTCGCGCTCGTTCTCTCCTGCTGGCTTCTCACGGACAGTTATCGTCGTTAAGTAAGAGCCCGCGCCGGCAGGCAATGTATTCAAGCTTCGAAGTACGTTTGCTGCCGCGTTTCGGTGCTGGGATGGCGCTCTCAACGCTTAAGGGCCGTGTCGAACTCGAGTAGCCGTTTATTTTTTCATGTATATAGTCTAGTACACTTTGGAATAAAGAGCGCACCAGGCGACCGCGCGCGTCGCGCGCAGGCAGGCCGTCTGGTCAATTGCGCGTGAGACCATGTGAAAGCCACCGCTCGCGGCGCCTGGGCACGAGCAGTGCATGCTGCCTGTGACACGAAGCGAAGCATGCCCGGGCGGGCGTAGATATCTACCTCTGCGAGGGCATGAACTGAGCACTCACCATCAGAAGCCGAGTATGAGTGCCGCGAACGCGCCATCGAACGAACACGCGAGCGTCACGAGCAGGCGGCAGGAGACATGAGGGCGAGAATGCGAGCTTTGGGTCGTCGGCAGCTCGCCCGGGGAGGATATGTGGGGGAGAATGTCGAGAGCGCGTGAGCGATGCCCGCGTCCCTGGGAGTGGGGGCAGGGATCCGTGCACGAGCATTACAGAAAGGGACTCACCAAGAGAGTTGTGGGCAGCACAACAGACCGACGTAATCCCGCCCATGACCATCCTGCATGCGACCACGACCCAGTGTCTACGGCGCAGGGGAGGCGAGCCCATACTCTCCCAATAGACGACCCGGTGCAGGCAGAACACAGAGCGAGACACTCACCTATAGGCTTGCATGCACGGTCGCATCGGACGCTGCTCGCGCGCGTGTGATGCCATCGATCGGGTGCATTGCTCGTTGGGTCAGAGTCTGCGCGAGCATCGACGTGTGGAACAAGGAGCAGGGGCGGAAGCGTTGAGCCACGCGTGAAAGCGTTGCGCTTGACCGACGCGGCGAGGAGCGAGGGCGCGTAAGCGGCGATGAGGACGAACGCGTCAATATGCAGTGCCGCAGGACGTTCTGATTCCAGTGTGCGAACTGTGGCACGTGCAACGGTACACAATGCCGCCCCGTCGGCGACGAGACGTCTCTCGAGATCGCCATCTCCTCGCCCTCTCCCGCTCCTTCTCCCTCGCACTCGCACTCTGGCTCTTCCACGCGCTCTCACTGGGGCCCGCACCGTTCCTCACGGGCTCCGTCGCCGTGCGCTTCCTCGACCCAGCCGCGCTGCGTCCCGCGTCCGCCGCATCCCACCTAACATGCACGCTCTGCTCTCGCCCCACCTCCGCGCCCGCACCACAACTCTCCTCCACCTCAAGCTCATACTGCACGACGTCCACGCCCCAGCGCGCAAGCCAGCACGCGGCAGCCTCGCCGACCTTGTCCGACACCGCGCCGTAGTACAAGCGCGGCTCGAGCGCGGAGACGAGGCTCGGGGCGGCGATCCCTGCGTCCTCGCTGTCCGTGTCGGACAAGATGGAGAGGGGCGCCTCTTTGTGGATGCCCATGCTCGTTTCGCGGTGACCGCAGGAGGATTCTTGAGAGGCTGCTGAGGTGGGTGCTTCTTCGATTTTGATCTTGCAGTCGTCAGTCACGTCGAGCTCGTTCATCTTCTGCACGAGGTCGCCCTCCTGCTTTCGTCCTCCTTTTACGCTGCTAGCCTCTTCCGCTACTAGTTCTGCAATCTCCTCGAGGCCGACCGCCGCCTCCATACCGTCGCCCGTCTCGCCCTCGTCGGGCTCACCGACGCCACGACCGACGGCGAAGTTGAGGTAGCGCACGGCGGTGTACGGTCCGACGGTGCGCAGGATGAGCTGGAGCGCCTGGGAGGCGACGGCGGGCATGGAGAGGAAGAAGGCGGTGGCGAGGAGGGAGAGGAGGAGGCGCGGGGAGGCGGGGTGGTAGCCGTCGGGCGTGGATTCGGGGCG
>NW_024468719.1:0-3326 GCF_001632365.1 Laetiporus sulphureus 93-53
GGGTGCCGGATCACGATAGCATCTGCGTAGGACCCCATCGTCCTAATCGTATCCGGCAGACTCTCGCCCTTGAGCACCGAGCTCATCTCCACGTTCACGTTGACCACGTCGCCGCCCAACCGCTTCATCGCCGCATCGAACGACGAGCGCGTCCGAGTCGACGGCTCGTAGAATAGAGTGCAGAGCACCTTACCCCGGAGCACGTCAAGGATCCCACTCCGCTCAACTTGTAGCTGCATCTCATGCGCGAGCGCAAATAGCTCGTGCACGTCACGGTGCGTCAGCTGCTTCACGGTCAGAATATGCTTCCGATGGTATGCCGGATGTGGGATCAGGTGCGTGAAGACGTGCGGTGCGGGCGCCGGTCCAAAAACGGGCGCGACGGATGCAGAGGGGGCGAGCGCGAGCGTCGGTGCTGGGGGAGCCTCGGGAGCCTTTATCGCCACACCAGCACCGAGCGCGCCAGGGATCTCGGGGCCGCGCCCTGAGACCGACATCCTGCGCTCGGAGGGGGCGTGTGTGACTGTCGCACTCGAGTTGTCCCTCCCTGCAGGTGGCGCGGTGACTTCGCCATCGAGGAATACCGTCTGGCCATGCACGAGTACGCGGTCGACCGCGCCGCTGACGACGGTGCTCTCGAGCGGGGACCAAGTGCCAGCCGTGTTGTGGAATTTCGCCTTACGCCCGACGATGACCTCGACGCCCGTGTGGCTCTGGTCTGGCAGGCCGAAGATGCGGACGGGCGCTTCGTGCAGGCGCCCGACAGTGGATGGTGTGTGCGTGTTTCCCCTTGCAAGAGGACCGTCTGGATTGCTGGAGAGGGGACATTGTTTTGAGCAGAAAGGCAAGCATGGAGCTTACTTTCATTGTGTGTAAGGACTATGTAGACAAGCACACAAGTCTGCCCTTCATTCTGTGCAGAACTGGTAAGACGGCCTGCATCCCTTCATAATAGATGAGTCTCTTACTACATTCTGCACTACGAAGCATTCAAATGACTCAACATGCTGCCTGATGCGTCCCTAATCCACGACAATAGCTGCTCGGCCTTCCTTGTCTCCCTATCCCTAAGCGCCCGCTATGCATGAACCCATTCTATGACCGTTCGATCGTACTTGATGGCTGAAGAGGTGAACTGATGAGCACTAAGTAGAGTAGGGAGTATATTAATCATGTACTCGTGCACCCGAGGAATTCGGCCATACATAGCTAGACGTTCGAAGACGAATATCCCGCGCCGCACGCGAACTCTGAGTCTTGCCTTCTGCGCACTTCATTGAGCGGGCATGAGCGTTGTCGATGAGCCGTCGGAGACCGGGAACGTTTCCTTGGGAAGCGATTGTTGCAGGCCCACTGTACAATGAACATAAGGTCAGTTGAGTGATAAGACCGTAGAATAATAAAAACATACACACCTGGTTGAACGCGGACGATGGACGTATTCAAACTTGCGCGGGACCGTTGCATGGCAACATCACATGTTCCAATTGGCTGGACATGCGTAGGCGGGTTGAGACCTTTGCAAGGCCGATGAATCGCCGGATGCCACTGTCACCCGTCTCATTGCAACACAATAACGACTCTATGATCATCAAATGAAGCTAACATAAAATCAGCCCCCGCAACGGCACAAAATTGGCACATACATACGTACATTCCAATAGCAATGGGGTCTCCGTCAATGTATTCGGATAGTCATGATGTCAATGGTGGGCTCGGCTTGCCTTCCTAGCAAGGTAAACAGTTCGTCAGTGCCCTGAGATTAGAAACGGCGACAGCGGCTACCTTAAAACATTCCATGTGACGATCTCAGTGGGACCGTACAACACGCGCCGAACCTATCCGCTCATTGAGAACGGTATCGATTGCATAGCATATGGCCGGCAAACGCCTAGCGTGTACGATCGTTGCGGGAGCCCGCTGCAGCGTAGCGCGATTGGGCTCGTGGCCACGGCCCACGGGAACGGATTGATGACAACGACCTGCGAGTTCAGCCTGACATCAGTCCCTGTAGGTAACAAAAGACTTACTTGAAAGGCCTTCTCGATGGAATGCAGCTATCGCTTAGCACATCCTTACACGCGTCATAGTCGAGCGCAGCGACCCATCCCGCATGCAAGAATGGCCTGAGGATCAATAAAGAAAGTCAATAACCTGAAATCGATGTTTGTAGAACACATACCGCTCACGCTCCCCGGCAATTCAGCCATACACAGTTAGGCATTCGAAGACCAGTGTCACGCGCCGCGCATGAACTTGGAGTCTCGACTTCCGCAGGCCTCATTGAACAGGCACGCGCAGGCTGGCTGCGCAGTGGATACGCACGGTCCCAGTCCCAGAAGACGGGCTCGCCGAGGATGTCCTTGGCGATGTCGCGCACGTCGGCATTGGACTTGCCCTCAGCAGTAGCAAGGTAGCTTTTAACAGCCGCGTCGTCCTTGATCGCCGAGCGGTGGATATCCCGCTCAACCACTGCGCGCGTCAGCACTGAAAACGCGAGATTCAGGATCGCTGACACTCACTTTCATCGTGACAAGCTTGTTGCGCGCGAGCCGCTCGGCCTCGATCCAGCTCACCTCTGCGGCACCATCACCACACGCCTCAGCATCTTCAACTGCCTCCGCGAGCGCCTTGTCGCATGATGTCACACCCATTACCAGTATGAACGGGTGGTCCCTCGTGCCAACGGTGGATGAGATCAAGCGGGCACTCTCCGCATCGGCGCGCGTGATGAGGTGCATGGGGTGCATGAGGAGGTTGAGCTGGAAGCGCACGGCGATGAGGCGCGAGAGACGAGCATTCCCGGTGAACTGTCGAGAGCCAGGCATGCTCCTTTGGGCAGCGATCATTACAGCCCATTGCACGACAAATGAGATCCGTCGTTTACTACAACAGTGCAGTGAGAACGTACGCGCACCGCCCCAAGTCACATCGGGCCATTGCACAGCCACGCCGCTCGTTCACATGCACACGGTGTTTGTAGGCGAGACAAAACCATTGCAACGCCCGTAAACCTTGGAATTAGACCGTGGCCAGTCTTGTAACGGCACGCACGCGGCTTCATGATCAGCAAATTGATATAATATGAAGTCAGACCTCATGATGACACGAAAGTAAACATGTACATACCTTCCACAAGCTGACAGTGTACCCATCAACGAGTTTGGACGTTTATGGCGTCGATGACAGGCTCAATTTGTGTTCTTGTAAGATAGACAACCTGTCAGCACCGGCAACGTCAGGAACGGCGAAACATATACCTCTAAACTCCATACGGGCGACTCGACGGGAAAATCGAGTGCGAATTGAGGCTGTTTTCTCGTTGA
>NW_024468720.1:0-3290 GCF_001632365.1 Laetiporus sulphureus 93-53
GAGGACAAGGATTGTTCCATTATAACCTTCTTGACAGCAGGCTTGATCCTCGTGCGGTAGTACTTTCGTGAATAGAGTTCAAGAGGTTTGAGGTGACGGCGTTCAGCAGGCTTCGTTGCAGCATCCATATTGAATGCCAGCTTTTTGAGAGCTGCACCTGAGCATCGAGCAGAGGCATTCCTGTTCTGAAACCATTCACAAAGCTGCTGCTCATGTGGCATTGTCAGCGTGACAGCTATGGCAGTCTATCGCCAAAACTTACCTTTTGACGTGCACTAATCGTCGAACCGAGTTGTGTTTTCTGTTCAGGTGTCAGGACGGTGACCTCATGGCCAAAGAGCTTCTTGCACTCAGAAAACTCTTCGAACCATTCGCATTCCACCTGGACAAAGAATGGGTCTTGGTTGCCTTCTTTCTGGGCTTTGAGGTATTGCAGGTACAGGTTGTCGAGGAATGCGTATTCCTGTTCTGTCGTCCAATGACGGGGGGCCATGTCAAGAAATCTAAGATGTGAATAGCTTGTAAGCCATGCAGCCACTTAGATTAGAGCTAGAAAAAGGCTTACCGGACTGACGCGATGAATCAGGCTGCTATGGCCTTGTATTTGACTTCGTGGCCTGCAGCCAATTGGAAGTGGTTGCGAATAATGGCATAGGCCATCCAGTTTGTGGCAAACATGTATCCGAACCGTGAGCAAATAAACATGCTGACTGGAATCACCTGACCTTGAGTGTCTAGATTAAAAACTTGCTCAGGTCTCCAACACATGCTCCAGTCTCACTTCTTGCCCCGATTCTCTTTGCTGTTCCTCTGTTTCATCCTACACTCTGTGTGCAATGACCAATGGTGACTGCAAACACAAGGCTCATGCTGAACCTGAGGAGAGTTATGATGGCAACAACAGCATGATGATATCGTTGGACATGTTGATGGCGGCTCTGCACCTCATCTCAGACCAGCACAGTGGTATGTAGCTGAACGGACATCATTAGCTTCATATGCTAAACATCGTGCTCATAGCTGAACATAACCTGCACCATGAACAAGGTGAGCCTCACCTTGAAATTGAAGCATGCATCATATTCTCACCGCATTGCAGCCACCTCCAGCGATGAGGATATTCACTCGTCTTCAGCATCGCACACCCACTCCATGAGTACCAGCATGGGTGGCACATCGACAATGATGATGTCCACCATGCAATCAAGTCCAGATGTAGTTGCCGCAGATTCTATGGCCGGTGCTGCACTTGCCCAAGATGCAGAGAGTGCTGGCTTTCAGTGCATCGAAGCAGAGGGGGAAACCAAGCATAGCGATGATGGAGATGATGGAGGATGTTGTGTGCACCAGCTGTCAACTCATTGGTATTGTATCTCATGGAGTCGGGCTGTGGGAGTGTTTGCTGGCTGGTGAGTGCAATATGCAACAGTGCCCAGCATTTACTTACAGTATGCGCTGAAGGCCCAACACTTCACCGCTCGTTACTGGCGTTCCTGGTGCCATCTTCCAGCACTACCTGTCCTTCACGACTGCACTGACGGCATTCCTGGAGGCAGCTGCTAATGGTCAGGTTGGCATCATCCTGGTGTGATGGCAGCACATGAGCATAGAAGTGACACAACATGCCTGTGTAGACACACTCTCTCCTCCTTTGCCATCTCATTGTACCATCTATGCTCCACCACCTCAACATGTTCTGTAATCCCTGTTTTGTCATGATTTGTCCAAGTCATAGTCGTTAATACTTACCTGTCCTACCTGTCTCATCTTGGCATTGCATATACTGTAGTTCTTGTTCGCAGTGTGTGAATTGACGTGTGTACTGTCCTCAGGCTCATGCACGTGAACTATGCAGCAATGATAGATGCACACATTATAAGCTTACCAGTAACAAGCCAATGCACACACTGTGATCATGGGTCACAAAGCGAAATACCACACAGTCCAAGAGAGACTCGCTGCGAAGCACAAGCAGCAGAGGGTATACGCCGCATCGCAGAGGTTCGTGAGTGTTCTCAGACACTGGATTAATCCTCATCCTAAGTGACTTTATCAGAGGGCATGCGACGCGTGCATCACAAAATAAAAGAGCATACACTGAACACATTGGATCATACCCAAGCCCATTTCACCATAACATCTCTGAACTTCCCACCCTACTCATCACCCAAGCACACCGTAGCTTTCTACTGGGAAATCTGCCATCTAATGAGCATGACTTGGGGTTGTACACTCACCCATTCGAACCTAGTCCTCCGGACTTTTCAGCACAGCAGGAGGACGATGGCTTGTTTGATGGTCCAGAGAGCGACCTCAACGAACTTGTGCCAGCTCTTCATGTGACACAATTTCATTTGCTTACAGAGGCAGCATACATGAGACTGGATCGATGGACAGCTGACAGCCTGAGAGATGGGCTAGTAGCAGAGATCGAGGAGGAAATTATGCTCAGACTAGATGGGTGGAGGCTGGCACAGAGCAGGAGGCTGAGTGGTGATTTGAGAAGAGATGCAGTGCAGGTGATAGCACAGGAGTGGGCCGCAAAGATTATTTGTTGCCTGAAGATAGAGGTGGAGGTGCATGCGATGGAATCGATAGAGGATGCATGGCAGGCAGGGAGGTTGCCGTGGCAATGTATGAATGGAAAGACAAAAACTAGTACTTGAATTAAATCGCGATGTCGCTGGCCAGTAAGAGTTTTGAGTTGAGCAAGTGAGACGGATCTAACGCTGAGTCAAGAGATGGCGCTGAATACGCCTCTGCCACATATGGTGCTAAAGTGGCACTGTATCGTGTTTTCATGCATAGCTGATGAGCTTTGAGGCTACGCTGCTCTCGGACAGCTCCAAATGTACAAACATAATCAAGGGCACACATACGCATTTTATTCAGAGCATACTAACTGGTAGTAAACCGTTGCTGACACTGTCTGCAACGGCAGCGGGCCATGTGGTTGGAAATCAGCATGGTCATTTTCTCATCGTTGATTGGCTGCCGCATCGTGAGTTGAGATTTGTAAGCACATGAACTTCGTAAGATTATGATCGAGATTTGTTGAATACGCTTTTGTTGAATACGCTCCTCAGGGCAGAGTTCGAATTAAAGTTCGAGCTCTCCCGGTCAACTTAGCATTGCTCATCACTCACCTTCTTCCCTCCCCCTCCCTTCTACCTTCTTCCCTCCCCTACCTCCCTTCCTTCCCTACCTCTCTTCCTTCTTCCCTCCCCTCCCATGCTAATGATATATGCTGTATACTTTCATGCAATGTTTTACGTGCCGGTAAGTTCACA
>NW_024468721.1:0-3237 GCF_001632365.1 Laetiporus sulphureus 93-53
AGGCAACAGATTATCTTTGCAGCCCATTCCTGCACTACCATATGTGCTGCGTCTCTTCTCAAATTTCCGCTCGGCTTCCTGCTCCATCTAATCTGAGCCTGGTTTCCTCCTCGATCTCCACTATTAGTCCATCTCTGGGGCCTTCAGTCGTCGATCCAGTTGCATGTATGCTGCATCCACATACAAATGAAATTGCGTCGCATGCAGAGCACGCACAACTTTGTCGACATCACTATCTGGATCGTCAAACAAGCCAACGTCCTCAAATAAGCCAACGTCATCCTGCTGTTCTGGGAAATCTGGGGGACTAGGCTCAAACGGGTGAGTATACAACCCCAATTCACAGTGATCAGATGGTGGATTGCCCAGTGGGAAGCTACGACGTGCCTGGGTGATGAGCAGGGTGGGAAGTCCGGGGATATTGTGGTGAAATGGGCTTGGGTACGATCCGATACAGTCAGTGTATGCTCTTTTGTTTTGTAATGCCCACGTTGCGCACCCTCTAATAAAATCACCTAGCATAAGAATCCATCCAGTGCCTCGCAATGCTCACGTACCTCTGCGATGCGGCGTACGCCCTTTGCTGCTCATGCTTTGCAGTGAGCCTCTCTTGCACAGTGTGGTACTTCACCTTGTGGCCCATAACGACAATGCGTACACCGACTTGCTACTGGTAAGCTTATAAGGTGCACATTTACTATCGCGGCATACTTCACGTGCATTAATCCGAGGATGGTACAGACATCAATTCAAATGCTGCAGACAAGAACTACACTACATGCAGCACCAAGGCGAGTTACGAGACAGGTGAAACAAGGTAAGTATTCATGATTATGACTCAGGCAGATCATGACGAAACAGGGGTTACAGATTGCAATTGAATGTAACTAGGCAGTGGAATTCAAACGGTACAAGAAGATGGCGATGGAGTCAGGGAGCGCGTATATGCAAATGCGCCACTTTTGTGTCCATGCGCTACCATCACACAGAGATGATGGCAACATGACCGTTAGCAGCAGCCTCCATGAATGCCATTAGTGCAGCTGTGAACGTTGGGTAGCGCTGAAAGATTGCGCCAGGAATGCCAGTAACAAGGGGCGAAGTATTGGGCCTTCAGCAGCTGTAAGTAGACATCATGTACTACTGCATATTGGACTCACCAGCCAGAAAAGACTCCGACAGCCCGGCCTCGTGAAATGCAATACCAACGAGTCGACGGCTGATGTGCACAGGAGCCTCCATCGTCTCTGCTATCGTTATGATTGGGTCTTCCCTCCCCTTCGACATATTGGGAGCCAGCCACATCTGAAATGGGCTCAGAATCTGCGACAACAACCTCTGGACCTGAGCGCAGGGTGGAGGTTGTGATCATCGATGTGCTGGCACTCGTGGAGCGGCCGTGCGAAGGTGAAGACGAGGTGACACCATCGTCACCTGAGGCAGTCACTAGGTGGTAAGATATAGAACCTTGCATGCATGCTCTGTATTCAATGTGCAGCTAACCTTGTTCATGGTGCAGGTTACGTTTGGCTATGAACATAACAATAAGCATATAAAGAAAATGATACCCATTTAGCTGCATACCGATGTGCTGGTTGGAGACGAGGCGCAGAGCTGCCATCAACACATCCAACAAAATCATTATGTCATTGTTGCCATCCTCATCTCCCTCGAGTTCAGCATGAACCTTGCCATCGCGATTGCTGTTAGTCATTGCACGCAGAGCGTAGGGTGAGGTTGGAGGAATACAGACAAGGATAGGGGCAGGAACCGATGCTGGGGTAAGTGTTCAAGACCCGAACAAGCTTTTAATTTAAACACTGAAGGTTATGCGAGGCCAGGTTTAGTCACTCATGAGTTGGAAATGTGTTTGCCACAAACCGGATGACGTACGCCAGTATTCGCAATCCTACCTAATTGGCTGCATGCCTCGAAGTCAAATACGAGGCTGTAACAGCCTGATTCATCACATCACCTCAGTAAGTCTTGACTGGCTCTAATCTGAGCAATTGCATGGCTTACATATTATCTGCATGTTAGATTTGTCGACATGGCTCCTCGTCGTTGGACAACAGAAGAGGAATATACGTTCCTCAACAATCTCTATCCACAATATCTCAAAGCCCAGAAGAAAGGTCATCAAGACCCATTTTTTATCTGGGTAGAACACGAATGGTTCGAAGCGTTCTCTGAGCACAAGAAGGTCTTTGGCCACGAGATTTCCACCTTGATGGATGAACAGGAGACACAACTCCACATGGCAATTACCGCACGTCAAAAGGTAAGTCTTGGCAACAGATTGCCATAGCTGTCATGCTGAGTACGTCACGCGAGCAGCAGCTTCGTGAATGGTTCCGCAACAGAAATGCTTCTGCTCGGTGCTCAGGTGCTGCTCCCAAGTCATCCCTCAATATGAACATCGCAACGAAGCCTGCTGGACGCCGTTGTCTCAAAGGTCTTGAGCTCTATTCACGCAAGTACTACCGAACAAGGGTCCAGCCTGCCGTCAAGAAAATTATAATGGAGCAGTCCTTATCTTCAAAGGAGACACTGCATGTCATCAAGCAACTGACTGCGAAGATGTTTGAGAAAGAGGATGACGAGATTAAGGCAGAGATCCAGGCCGAGTATGATGCGCAAGAAATTCATCAAAATGAGGATGCCGGGGAAGCTTCCGAAGCATTGCCAACGCCAATGCAATGCCAAGAGTAAGTGTTATTCTCAGTCTGGATATTCAGTTAAGCTCATGTCACCCGTAGATTCATTGATTCTATGCCTGCGATGCTGAAGGAGTTATTCTCGGAGCTATCACGGAAGACAGGGTGGTGCTTTACTGTCATCGGCGGTGGACCTTGTCCCGAGGAAGATGGTGAGATAAGAACAATCTGGTACGTTTTGCTACTTTTAGAAGATCAGGGCCATAAGAGTAATTAAACTCCTTTAGCTATCATCATGGACAGACACAGATCGAGCACAATTTCGGGCAGGTGATGCCCGACTTCAAGCAATCTGTCATGAAGCCGTATATCTCCTTCCTCAAAGAGATCTATCATAAGCACTTCTTCTCATCTTGGGCAATGAAGAAGCATCATGATAGATGTTCCATTTCACAGCTGCAGAGGTCCGGGCCACATTCTCTCTTAGTGCCCAATCACGCTCGCCATCACACTCGTTATCGTGCTCGCCGTCGCGCTCGCCATCACGCTCATCATCACGTTCATCATCACGTTCGCTATC
>NW_024468722.1:0-3098 GCF_001632365.1 Laetiporus sulphureus 93-53
CGTACACGGCCGCGACGGTGAGCACGGGTGACGGGTGGGCCGAGAGCAGCGACACGCGGAGCGCGCCGACGGCGATCGCGGGGTGCACGTACCCTGATGCGTGGAGCGCGGTGGACGCGACGATCCCGACGTCGGGATGCGGCGCGGTGGCGTATGCGAAGCGCGAGGAGGTAGCCGTTCCCGTTCCCGAGCCTGTGGTCACTGCGCCGCCTGCACGGCGGTTCCCGTGAGCGCGGCGCTGTTCGGCTCCTGCGTAGCGCGTGCGATGATGAGTGTCATTTGGCAGTGTCGGTGCGCGGGAGAAGCTGATCGTGATGGGGTGTCAGTGATGTGACTCGGACTCGACGCGGTCCGAGTTGCGCGTAGATGTGGCGAGGTTGGTTGACGGAGGAGGGAAGAGGGAAGGTGGCGAGACGGACGGACATGCATCGCCTCTCTCTGCGTAGACGCTCGCTTTGGATTCTTGACTTTGCTGTCTGCATACGCATGCTTTGTTCCCGGCGCTGGAGTACGATATCACGACGTTCGTCCTACGCCGTGCCGCACTGTTTCTGTTCTATGATCGTACTTGCTAGCTTGTACACGTACCACATCGTGACATGAGGACTGTACATATTCTGCCATACCTGCAGCCCATGACTATGCTACACGCGATGCGCATATCCTTGGTTCACTATTCAGCCATTGGGTCTCCTGTTCCACGGGTCAGGCTCACCAGTAGCGCGATCTGCAGCCCGCATTCAACAAGGACAATTACCCGGAAGCCGGAGGGGACACATACGCGATGCAAGTCCAGCCCGTCTTGAGACTGTACATATTCTGCTATACATGCCGCCCATGACTACGCTACACGCGATGCGCATATCCTTGGTTCGCTATTCAGCCATTCGGTCTCCTGTTCCACGAGTCGGGCTCACTAGCAGCGCGATCTGCACCCCGCATTCAACAAGGCCGATTACCCGGAAGTCGGCGGGAACACATACGCGACGCGAGTCCAGCCCTTCTCCCTTCTCAACTGTCTCATTCAGTCGAGCACGGCTCATCTACCGCCTTCGGTGGAGCAGCCTCACGCTTCTCAATATTGGCGACTCTCGATAACTGAAAGAAGGCTTCAGTCGAGTCTGGACAATTGAAAGCTGCCGAGCGCACGTACGCGCGTGATGGATTTGGTGTGGTTCTTCCTGCGCGCCATTCACTGCTTGGAACGTCGGCTGACCCTCCCTTCCAGCCTTGCATTCGCCTGTTAGCGGGGCGGTTCAGGTCCAGCGGCCATGCCCTGCGCACCTGCGCGTCCGAGTGAACAGAGAACGCTCGCCAGGAGGCGTCATTTGGTGTCATGCGGTGCAGGGTCGTGCATCTGAGAAGGTGGTCGCTGGTCAGCGCATACGTTGGCGTTACGCGCGGATCGATTGCGCTGTAGCGAGTTACGTACTGCATGGCGCATCAGCCGCGCAGGATCGATTTCAGGCTGAGCGTTGCGCACGTGCAGGCGACACTGGTATAGTACTCGCTCGTGCAACGCGCGCGCTGTCGCAATTTGAAGGCGTTATCGGTTGTGTTAGGCGTCCCGAGCAGAGTTGGTGCGGTTCAGATGTGACGTTCCGCCGGGTCCACGTAGCCACGATCGGTAATTTGAAAAAACAGGAAGTTGTGGCTCCAACGCGAGGCCGGGAGAGCCCAGATCGAGTAAAGACGTCGTGGTACTCCCAGGGGAACTGGCATTTGTCGTCGCTAGTCATCGCTGATAGCTCTAGCGTCGCGCTATTATTGAGCGTGGCAGCAGGCGAGCATGGAAAGTTGGAAACAGGGCAGGTTCGACTTCAGTGCAGCTCTCGGAGTTCATTGGAGATTCAGATCGAATCTGGAGCATCACGGACTAATTCGGGATCGCGCGCACCAGAAGGCCCGACGGCGCGTCGGTGATTGTGGGAACCCGCGTGCGGACCGTTGTTGCCTCCTCAGGCCTTTGCTGCTGCTGCGATGCGGGAAGGTAATCTGGGTGATCTGGCTTCGCTTCCTCGCTCGGGACCTATATTACACGAGATCATCGTCCGCGGGGGGGAACGCGATATATCCGTCCGGGTTGGGTGGAATCGTCTCGGAAGACGTTCAGGATGATTTAGCGCGAGGCGAACGCAAGGAAGAAGGGGCGTCGAGAGATAAAAGCATCTGAGTTGTGGATAAACACTGAGCTCCGTCCCGCCGTGCTGTGTCGATGCATCCTCCTTGGGCCTAGCAGAGCAAGCCGGTCGTTCGTCGACGCCGAGCCGAGCGCCGCTCAATTTTTCAGTGCAGGTCCTCCATTGCATTGCAGCTCGGAGCGCAAAACGTAAAGTTCCTTCAGGCTCAAGTTTCGTCGGGTTGCTCACACAGCTCTTGGCACGTGCAGTATAATGCTTGGCCAGCACGCAGAGAGATTCGGCGATTACGTAGCACCCAGAGTGGTTGGGAACGAACGTACGGTGCGTGTCTACTCCCGCACCTTGTATGCACGTCGATCATTGCGTTGCTCAGCTTCAGAAAATTTTGTGGCCGATCTTCGGCAGGGACACAGCCTTGGGAGTGGAGAGTATCTGCGGCGGACACACCCTAGGACGTTTCAGGGTGGAGTATCATGGTGCGATGCCAACTCTCAGGGTGCTTCTCATGTCGTCCCAGTCTTTGCAATTAAAGGGTTAGTCGAACGCGGATTGAATAAATCGGATTTCAGAATGATTAAACAATGCTTCGATTCCGTGGCTACGGTTCGCCCTCCGACTCCATCCTCTCTCTTTGTGCACGTTCCCCGACACAACCGCACACGAACTGGTCCGCAGGCTTGCGGCTGATCTGCCCTCCTTTGGCGGCATTTTGCCAATTGTGCGCTATTTATCCGTTAGGACGTCTATCACCGGATCAATGGCGGGACGTACGCCACCGATAATCTCCACGAGTGAGCACGCAGCATTTTTTACAGACGATCGCGCGCCGGCGAAAGCCAGCAGCCTTGATATCTATCTGATAGTCGTCGTCGTGGTCACGAGGGAGACTCGAGTTTGCGCAACCAAGTCGAGAATAATAATATACAAATTGTTCCTGGCACCATGGCAGTGGCATCG
>NW_024468723.1:0-3142 GCF_001632365.1 Laetiporus sulphureus 93-53
CCGTAGAAACACAAATAAATTGCGGAATAATCAGAATTTAATGAGCAGGGTGCTTGAGATGTAGAGCGAGGGGGCCCCAACAAAACCGAGGCGATAGAAGTAACTGAGGGTCTTAAAATAACCAATATTGACCAAACCACCACGGTGAGGAAACCCGCCCGATTGGGAAGCCTACAGCGCCCGTTCCGCTCAACTGGGCATTGGGGCCCCTTTGGGGCCTCCGAGATTCGAAGAGTGGCTTTCAGATGAGGATATTTTGAAGAGCATAGCACAAGAATAGAATGTGCTATGGAGGGCCCTCTGAGCATGGCCGTTAGGGGCTAACGGCTCCCGGTATATAGATAGATTCGAAGCCTGGCTTTCAGATGAGGGTATTTTGAAGAGCATAGCACAAGAATTGAATGTGCTATGGAGGGCCCTCTGAGCATGGCCGTTAGGGGCTAACGGCTCCCGGTATATAGATAAGTTAGGAAATCTGCAGTTATGGAGGTAAACGGTTATCATGTGGACAGAAAAATAACTAAATGGTATATATCATTAATTCTTTTTTGATATGACGAAGATAAAATGTATATCGAAAGATCCTAAAAAACACATACAGTATGCGGATGACTTCGGAAACAACACTGTTGTCAGAGCTATCACTGATAGAAGGCACCTGGTTGAGCAAGTTCATGTGAGCAATGTGTGGATCCACAGGATGGAGACTGAACTATAACATGAAAACTTTCTGATGAGGACATTTTGAAGACCCCCATGGGAGTTCTTGATGAGCTGTGCGGTGTGCAAGGAGCGAAGGCGAATGTAACATTCTGCACGGCATCTATATATCGGAGGAAGAGTGGCAGGCCAGGATATATTGCTGACATGTCAGAATGCTAGGCGATCCTTGAATTAGTCTAAGTGAAGTGGCAAGATCAGCAGTGCACGGTCTACAGCGAGTTACTATGGATATTCAGATGTCAGTACGGAGGCTCTTAGAGGTGGGCATTGCACAGAAGTGAATTTACTGACACATCAGTAAAGCAGCTTTGCCAGATGAGGATGATGATCCCGTTGCATCGTATCATCAGGCTCTCATGATGACCCACCTGACACCATAACTACACCGGTTCGGTGAGGTCTTCCACTGTGATCACTGTTTGTAAATGGGTACCCTCACTTACGTCCTCGAGATCAAGTACCGGCCACAACAGATGAAGCAAAAATATATCACTCTCGCTCGGCGTACCCATCTAACCGGGGACTCCCAGAGACAGGACGTTTTACGGACATGTCATCATATCCTATCGCTCGCCTTCTGTCGAGAATCAGACAACGCTGACACGACATGAGTACATTAAACTGTAACACGACACAAAGTATTCATCCTTCCAATGAGCGCTATAGTTTGCCCGGATTGGAATCATTTTCTGACACTCTTGTATTTGCTGCCACTCACAACCGGGGTTGGGTCACGACTCTGACGGTCAATCAAACCTGGATGAGTCAAATATCTTACAGACGTACTCGAAAAAGGATCGTATCACGCACTGGGTTCATTTACATACTTTAATGATGTTTGGGTATGCCCAGGCCTCAACCTGGCTCCGTCGGTTCATGTCAAATATCTCAGTGAGACTTCATCGGTCAAGAAAACTGTGGGGAGTTGTGCAACTCAATGTGAATCATATCCGTTTACTGACACGTCAGTATATGTGTTATCGCTCTTTCACCGTCATGGAGGTCTAGTATCCAATGCAAGAAGTGGTGGACATGTTAGTTACCTGTGCAGATGATATACTTGCTATGACACTGTGATGGATTCTGCCGGTTGGTTGCGTTATGTGACACGTCAGAATATCACATTCAGAGATAAAATTACAGCAGGAGTGTCGGCTAGATACAATCACGACTGTGGATGACAAAAACCAAACGTTACCAGCACCATGTAAATTTTCATTCAGGGTCTCTTCATGGTGTTGTCCGGTCTAGCACATGGACGGCCCGCTCCTCATACTTGTTCATGAAATTGACAACATATGCTTTGTACATCTTGATACTTTGGTGCCATTCGTCGTGGCTACGAATGGTGATTTTGCCGCTTTCCAATGCAGAGATCCTTTTGAGATAATACTGCTCCACAGTCGGAGTCCACATGTATCCTTCAAATCCAGATGCATGTCACAAGACCGGATCGGGCCAAATTGCAAGCGTCTTGCACATATTTCGACCATTATCTGACACACGAAATCAATTATCGCCTGAGAAAAAAATGCGTGCCACGTACCGACAAAGTATACGCCGCAGAGGGTGTACAAGTCTTCCTGCATGAGGAAGTCATCATAAAACTTGCAGTTTTCATCGATGACTGGTGGGCCAGAACCAATGCTCGCTGAAGGGTTGGATAGAGACAACGGCCGGGAGTCGAAGAAATCAAAGGTTAATCTCCACAATATACCGCCAGCAGCAGCCGCTGCACGCATGCGAGGTTCATTCTCCAAAAGACGACGTCTGTGGGTCAGGTACTCCTGGTAATCGGTCTCTGTGGGCTTCCAGCCCACCTTCCTGTACCGTTGAATGGGTGGCAGGAGAGACCGCTGCACCGAGACCGGAACGACAGGCTCGTAAATGTAAGTGGAAAATGCGATCCCCCGAGAGAACACCTCTTGGATGATGTCTTCGGGATGGGGCCCCCACTGCTCACGGATGAGATGCAAGACATCCATAGCGCTGTGCAGCGCGAGTGACCATGGTCGAACTAACTGAGGCTTTTGGGGCTGGAGCATGTAACGATACCTCGTTGTGCGGTGAACGGATGGCTGCAGCGCATGTACGTTTGCGTGTAAAGGAGCGCTGGGCAGTTGAATAGATGGAAGCTTGAACTTATGTATGTGGTACGGGATGGCAACGTCCTTGACCCGTCGAGGACACTGATCACTCAAGTCGCATTGGGGACTGATGCAACCCTTTTCTACAAGACCGTCAACAAATTTGCAGAGGACTTGCTCGACGTCAGGATCAATGTCTTTGATCTCGGGCACTAACAAGGTCTTCAGGCAGTTAGGCCATTTTATCTTGTACGCGTAGTCGTATTTCATGGCTGATTCAACCCACTGGATCCCGTAGCGTTGTCGCACGATCTCCTTCACTGCAGGAAAAA
>NW_024468724.1:0-3125 GCF_001632365.1 Laetiporus sulphureus 93-53
CGTGTACATGCGAACTCGTGCATCGCGAATGAGCAGTATTCGGTGCCGCGATGGTTCTTCGAGGTCCAGGAAAGATCTACCGCGGTGTGCGCTGATCGCCCAATAGTTGGTGCGTCGTTGAGAAGAGCGCACAGGGCCAGACTCTCGGGAGAATTACAACCCGCACAAAGCGTTTCACGTCGAGATGAGTATCCATTCGTCCACTTGCATCGTGTACAATAGAAAGCACGACCGCTGAGCCCCATAGACGGACACGCCGCGGGATGGTGCGAAGCCCACCCACCTCGGATGCTAGAGCACTAATAATCACTTCCGCTTCAGCCCCGGAGCCTAAATGAGTGCACCATGCCCACGGCGCACCATTTGTGGACGCTGTGCATACAGACGCGATCTGCTCTGCTCTTGTAGGTGAGTCCGAGCTGCGACTCTAGCGGTGCATGATGGCCACGAAAGTTTTCGGCCTCACGGCCATATGACACCTGCACGCGTGCTGCGTGATTCATGTCCGCGCGAACGAAGACTGGGTCATCTCCGGTTACTTCGAGGTCCAGAAAAAGTCCACCGCGCAGCGCGGATCGCTAGACATTCGATGCGTCGTTGAGAAGGAGTGCATGCAGGGTCAGGCTCCGGTGAGATTCTTGATTCTTACACGGTCTCTCACATCGAGTTGAGTGTGCATTCGGCAGACTTGAAGGTACGCCGGGGGTGTTTCCTCCTTTGCGTTCGAGAGATTTCGGACGCCTGCACTCGATACATAGGTACACTGCTGTATGTCCTTTGACTTATGAATATGGACCTCATCTAAAGCATTCTACTGTGCAAATAATGCTTGTCGGCCAATATGGACCTCGATGTATGTTGAAGGTGTGTACAGCGAGCCGCAACCGCAAGATCATGAACCTCACAGCCTCGAGATAAGAGGCCCCATACTCGTGGGCATGATGCCGTACACCCCATGCCCAGAATCATCAATCAGGCTCTGTGGTCCAGAAGGGAAAGCCCTCGAACTTTGTTCGGATGCCACGCATTGCTCAGCACGATTCTTCAGCCGACCGGGATCAGTTTGTTCAAGTCGTGCTCTGTTGCAGCAGGACACTGATGCTGTCCATCTCGGATTCACGGTTGCAATGCTTCAAAGTACCGCCCTCTGAACACTGACGTAGGTGCCGTGGGCAGATAAACACACGACTCACCAAAGCAATAAGTCATTATACTGCCAAGATAGAGTTTAGAGAGTGGCGACCAATCTAGAAGCCATTATGACTCACAGCGGAAGATAGTACTTGGACACTTGACACGGGTCATGATGGCCCTTTACGTGAACGGAGCTAGAAGAAGTCTGAAGTGCTGGCGGATAAGGTGCACAGGAGCTCACGAGGAGCTTCTATCTGTTGCTGGCAGAGCGAGATACTTAAAATGGGTTCTGGAGCGTACATACAAGCCCTGCGAGCAAGATCAGACTGGATATCTAGCCGTGATCTGTCAAAATTATGGGAGGCATCAACAGCTGCATTGCCCTCTGTACTTACCCTGTGGCGGAATCAACCCCATTTCTTACCACAAGAGGACGAACACCACGATGTGTGAAAACTTACGTAAATTCCTGATTCAAATTTCGGCGATCAAGAACAATCAGTAATCAAAGTGGTCGCGAGATTGACTCCGCGGAGCACAAGCGCATCTAGGCGATCTATCGTGATCTGCTGGATGTGACCGGTGGACTCGGCGAGCTAAGCCGGAGTGGTGGTGATGCGGAGATCAGCAAGCCATCAGAAGGGCCGGAGTTGGCAGGGAGAAATGAACTCCGTGCCGGGTTGCATGGCTGGCTGAGACCCGCTGCCGGGTGTCACTCATCAGCTCCAGAATATGTGACATCGCATAATGTAATTTGTGCTGGACATCAATATTCTGAGTTTGAACTTTTGAGTCAACCTGCCTAGGAATTAACAAAATCCTTCGACCGCGGGACTTGAAGCTCCGTGCAATCCCCTTCCCCCTCATTGTGCCGCCATTCCCTGAAATGCCACCGCTCCTTTCCCTCAAGATGGTGATCATCTTTCCGCACCTCGCTGCTGTGAGACGACTTGCACCCACCTGGATATATCAGCAGCACTCGATGTTCTTCACACACTGTCCTCTAGCAAGTTCCCAGTGGCAGATGAGGCTTCGCCATAGCGGAGCGCCACCCAGAGCGGGCGCAAGATAAGTGTTGATATAAGTTCACCTAGAGAGAGATACAATGAAGCAGAGGCATAAAATTATTCCAGGAGCTTTCGGTGATGGTGCATGCAAGTCGAATGTCGCGTCTCGATCGCAGTGGCCACCTGAGGTTAGCCCGTCGAGAAATTAGATTGCTAACTTGAACGCGTTTATACAGCTCCATGGACACGATCAGGCAAGTTTCCCAATGCGAGCAGCAATCGGAATTCAGGTTTGAGGATGGTGTTTGGTGATTCAAGGTAAGCCATGTTCGCAACGAAATTCTCGAGAGCGTCAGGATTTATGCCGGCTCGCACCAGACTCAACTCGTTCACCAGGAATCAAGACGGGGGCCATACACTGCAGGAACTCAACATCAGAAGCAGGGAGATTTCCATGATAAGGTACATAACGATTACATACTTCGTGAGTTCTACAGCCGGCTGATATTCTCCCTGTCGATCCTCGAATGTGAGCAGCGTACATCGTTCTTTGCGAGCGCACTCACTCCGTCAAGCATCCGACGACGTCGTTCACGTCCCCACATCCATACCGAGGTGGCTTGTCAGTGTACCTGCGGCCTCCTCCACACACATGCCGCCATCCTCCGCTCGTCTTCTAGCCAAGGACCGAACGAAATGATCAGCGGGACAGACCCGATGCACGTGAAGATTTCCGGAACCATGCCGATGCCCCATATGATAGTGGTGCAGGTTGGCGACTGTGTAGCTCATGCAGCCCCTCACCTCCCCATGTCCCATGCAGTACACAGAGATCGATGGCATGAAGCACGGCTAGCAAATGAAAGCATCACGATGATGCACGAATTGCGGGTCGAAGCTGCATCACCACGGCTACACCTCACTAGGACGGTCTTGCGCTCCGATCAAGACGAACGCGATGGGCTTGTCAGCTCACCGCCAATC
>NW_024468725.1:0-3103 GCF_001632365.1 Laetiporus sulphureus 93-53
AAAACTCCGTGAAAGCTTGTTTTTTTATTCCTATGTACAGTGTGAATTATATAGTGGGTCAGAAATGAGCCAGCTGAGTCACTGAAATGTGTTTCCGATCATACATTGTGTTTTCGATCTATTGAAACATGTCGCAAAGCTCTCCCCTGCCCCCTCTCCATATCATACAGTCATGGAACTGGAAGTCTGGCCCTGCCAGGGTCCGTCAGTTTGCTACCCTGTCTTCCATTCAGTTAGTGCACTTGCTCATTTTCGAGTTGTCTAACTGGTCGCATTTTGCTCTCGTGCTGCATCTCATAATCAGCTATGCTTCCTTGTGGCTCGCTTGTCATTTTCGTGCCTCATGTTCACCTTCTGACCCCTTCATGCAGTTCTGTATTTCCAGGCTGTCAGTAAAGTCTTCTTCACCCACTCTGGACTGTTCCGGCTCTGATTTGTATGCTCCTGGATCATGGCAACTTGCTGTCCAATTGTGCAATAGGCGGACACATTGTCTGGCATTTTCCGATCACAAAATATCTCAGTGCGTATCACTGGGTATGATGTTGTCCCACCCATGGTAGATATTGCAGTCAATCTATACATGCAGTTTTGCTAAACACTATGCATGTTGTTATACATTTCGCATCTCTTCAGTCAGACTTCATCACTGCAGGCCTCCTGTTGCCACAAACCAGGAGGCCCATATGGACAATGCCATGCCTGATGAGCACATCCGTATAGACATGAGGCATTTCTCAATATTTTTTTCATTTGTGCAATGGACGCATAATCTACTTTCACGAATATGATTTTGTTAATTGTACAGTTCACACAGTACATTTCTGGGCCATCTGATGACCCATTGTAGTGACTATCATGAGCACACCCAGGATGCTTGAACAAAAGGAGGACAGCCTCATTCAGTCAACGTTCACGACCAAGTCATGGCAGCTATGCATAATCTTCGACAATGCAAGAGTTTGTGCTATTATGAACACAGGAACTGCTGATGATAAGATGTTAGGTAGGAAGAAATGCAACCATATTTTGGACAGCCACTTGTATTGCATTCTGATGGTAACAGGTGAAAAGCGAGGCAAATTGGATAGTAGAATTTGATGTGACATTTGCTATTTTCATAGGCTAAAAAGTATGAGACTGCGAAGGTTTGACAGAAGATGATAGGCTTGAATCTCTGGATCAAAAATTGAAAGCTATAGCGAGTACTGAGACGAAGCCATTTTTGAATGGGTTGGGCTGCTCAATCATTTACAGTTCTCCTCGCTCGTCATGCAGACATCAAGGTCATCAGTGGGCTCAATATTCTTACCAACAGTCAGGTAATTCTGCCATTGCTTGTGTCATTGGGTATCAATGCTGATCTACATGGTCCTAAGGTGATCTTGCTTTCATCAATTGTGGTTGCACTTGTCCTCAGTGCAATCGCTTGAGCACTCCATCTTGTGCATACTATGGGCAGTGTCATGGGCACTGCAATGCAATACAGATAAAGGTTAGAGTTTAGAATGACTCCTCAAGGGTTTCAGTTGCTTCACTGCCTCAAGTCCTGAGTTCCGACTGCATGTCCATCTGTATGCATGCTCTATCAGCCACTAGCTAATTGTGAACTCTTTTGATATGAGCTAATTCTTAGACATCTTGGGGGCCTCCTTCTCAGATCTTTCTATGAACCTGAGAGTTTTTATGCAACAACAGCAAATCAGTGATCTTTTCTCCATGGATCATGGGCGTTCAGTGCAACCCTAACCTGCTTACAATATAATGCAGACCATCTTGTCCCCCTTGTACCTTGTTTAGTCTAAAGTTTGCTGCCTTGTCTGCCTCGTGCTATGAATGACTGATTGAGCATCTGCTGATGCAATGCACCATGATCTCATGCTGGCCGCTGAGAGCTTGCTGGCAGCCAGATAACATGGTAGCCATGTATACCCATTTGTCAATAAGTTCTGCTGCATCGTTGCCATGTGTGTTGGACACAAGCCAGTTGTGGGCCCCTTGTGGGACCTCTTGCAGTGGGATTTGTCCCTGGTGACTAGATGACTGCATACACTGCATCAATCAATTATGTGAAGTGCAGATCACAGCCAAGCAAGCTCTCCCTCCTGTGCACTCTTGGTTCACCTCTGTGTGCATTACGTCCGACATTGTTTTGCTAAAGAGTGGGTGTTCAGCTGTGGTACCCTCGTATCATGAAGGCTTCTTTCTTGTTTAGTGTGATTGCATGTTCACACTATGTAAGTTTGATGGAGGGGAGTCCATGACTGTGAAGGCGACTTATGTGGGCAGTCCCCTTCTATCTGTGGGTATCGATGATTATCAAGATAGGTAGCAGCGTCCAGATTATTCTGACAGATTGCTTACTCTGGTTCAGTGAGCGATTCTGCCTTGAGCTGGCCACATGTTCAAGCACTGCCTTGACTAATTAGGATTTGGCATGGTGTGCACCCCTGTGTGGTGTGAAGATGTGTTTATTTTATGATGCGAGCATCTTGCAAGATGGTATCATTTACAGGGAACTCATGCATTTCTCCTAGATCTTCAGGCCTATGCCATGTCATAACCACTTTTTCTTGAGCATTTACATCATCGAGCGAGATGACTACATCAGCGTGGTACAACCACAATTTGATTCCATCTTATACACCCCAAACACTGCATCAAGTGCAAGCCATTTCTCGATATCCAATACACCTATACCCCCTGATGCTTCTGTGGTGTTGCCAGCAGGATGTTGTCGATGCTGGGCATCCTGTGAGATAAGCCTACAGGCTGATAGCCTCCCTAACTCATCAGAGAATCATCTCTGTAGTTTTGCTCATGCTCAGCACCACCTGCCACTTCAGCTTGTAACTTTCTGTGATGCCAAGCATCCGCATCAACACGATCATCCATTCGTTCATGTCTGTCACAATTATTAGTTCATACAAGGTTTCTGTTATGTGATCAGCTCTCACTGAGACTGGCATCCCTCTGTCCATCATAATGTGCCATCTGCAGCTTCAATACAATGTTTGACGAGTCGAATCCTGCATTGTCTGCCAGGATGGTTGTCATCTGCTGCAACACCCTGTTGAATGCCTCTATCATGATAGCCTTCTTT
>NW_024468726.1:0-3089 GCF_001632365.1 Laetiporus sulphureus 93-53
GTTGAACATCTCGACAGCAGTGAAAGTAGCCTGAGAGGTAAATGATTCGTTAGTGTCAGTCACAAACTGCAAAGACCGAATGCATCACAATTGCAGCACCAACTAGGCACTTCTGGTCTAGCTCATTTCAGAAGCAATCTTTAAGCTCCCACATGCAGCCATCAATGATGGCCTCAACGTTCTACAAGCAATACAAGCACTGACATTGGGGGCTTAATGGGAGCAGACAGAAGGACTCATCATACCTTCTTCAAATGAATGTCAACACCAGTTTTTCACTTCTTCGATAGTGTCACAGTAATGCCAACCTTCATATTGGTCTCACAAAATGGATACTTGGACAAACAGCACAATACCACCATATATATTGCGGATATGACTGTGTCTACCACATGACCACCAAGTGCCCATGATTCAGCCATCCAGTCACGTGACACTGGCCACTTGCCCTATTCAGAAGTTGTCAGATATTGGTCACGTGACACCAGGCCACTTGCCCAGAAAAGGAACCCTTTGAGCCCCTTTTTACAGGCTGCATGTCACTGCATGCCTTTTTGACCTAGCCCCCTTGTGGCAGATCCTTATTTTGGTTTTTGTGCAGGTCACTGAGCGCGGCTAGCATCTTGCAGCCATTTCCTTGCCTTTTAGCAGAATCTATGATGCACCGTGACATTTGAATGAAACTCCATGCACACCCCCAGCTTCCTGCTGGCTGTGTGATTTATTGGTCCTAAATATGACCACCTTAAATAAAACTGTTTAATTTTTGAGTCAAGCGAAGAAGACCTAGAGTTATTCGCTTGGGCTTTTTCAGCCCAAGAAATCCAGGTGTGGGGCACACCTTTTTTACACATCCATATCAACTCTACCACTGTCAGCCTACCTCAAGACTTGATAACAGGCACCTTCGCATAAGCCGCTCCCTCACCAGGACAGCGCTGCAGCAACATTTATTTTGATATGAAACCTTTGTCCCCCCACCCATATTCATTTCAATAAGGGCAATATTTGTGAAAATACCACGAGTTATCACTTCTTATTTGCGAAAATATCATGAGTTATTGCTTACATCAGACACCCAGCATCCGCAATGACATTAAACTATCATTACATTTATATATGATTTGTATATAGGTTTGGTCACCTATAGATATATAACAAATATTTCGGATATCTAAAGACATATTACCATCGAATTAATCATCCTGATCATCCATAAGATCTCCAAGAGCACGGCAGTCTTTTGATTGTAAACTGCTGGTGAAAATAAATCTTTACTTAGTTGTAGCAGTCCACAAATAGATAATCCAATTTTTAGAGAGTTATTTTGGCACACACAAATGGGATATTGGGAACCATTTTACCCAGAAGCGGTCTCAGAATTACTACATATTGTGCAACAATCAGTACTTCCCCTCCAGAGGCCCCATCTTTCTCCATTTCATCTTCAGTCTTTGTGGGTTCTATCTGCCTCTTCAGCTATTTCTGAGTTGTCGGTCCTCGTCTTCCTTGTTTAGGCATGCCTTTGTATACATTTCTCAGACAGACAGACTTCGTGCACATCACCGCACACAGACCACTAAGAGCTGGCAGCGTCGCTCACTGATAACCAGTGTGATATTCCAACACACCCCCTTGAGCTAGCTGCTGTTTCCATCCTGTCATCCATCAAAATGCGAAGGTATCCTCGACCACGGCAACTCCTGCCACATCGCTCCTGTCTGGGCATTCACAATGAATATGCCCCATCTTCCCACATCTGTAGCAAGTCACAGGGCTTCACTTCTTCAACTTGGCACCCCCTAACCCTGCATAGCCTGTCATATCTAACTCACCCACATTGTCTGGTCCTCTGTGCCTTGTCTCCTCATTCAGGTTCTTCACACTGACCCGTCAAAGGTCCGTTCTGTGGTGTTTATATTGTCAACCTGTGCCACCACCTGCTCGTACTTGTCTGTCAGTCTCATGACCAGGATCAACACCTTCTGAGCATCCTCGACCTCAACATCAACCTCCTTCAATGCCCTCACCAGACCCTTCATCCTAGCGATCCATCCCTGACCTGACTCACTCTTCTGCATCTGCATATGATAAAATGCCCACCACTTGGTCAACTCCATGGTGAATCCCTTTGCCCTGTGGGTGTCATGTAACATGGACCAGCACTTATGGGGGTCCTTCTCATCTTCCAGAAGTTCCAGCTGTTCCAATCTCACCCAGAGTACAATCTCTGCCCATGCCTTGGCCATTTTGGCCTTCATTCACTTTAGCAGTGCCTTGCTCAACGCCTCCTCTGGTGTGACCCCTTCCTTCACTTCCACCTCTACTTTCACCTGCTTCCACAGATCCTTCTGCACCAGCGCCACCTGCATCTTCATCGCCCACAGCCTATAGTTACCCTCCACCAACTGGGGGACTTTGACATTATCCTTGGGTTTATCAGACATGGCACAACACAGAGAGAATGAGAATTAGGCCTGAGAGGTAAGGCAGGCAAATGAGCAAGAAACTTGATATGGCTGATCAGTTTGTGTTGACTTTAAGCACAGAATGGCCAGAATGCAGTCAATCTCTGCCAGTGATCATGGTGGTTCCGAGGTACAAACTGATGGGATTTCATCACCTCTATGTACACATATTTATGTATGTCCAGGACCCCCACGCATGGACCATTAAAAGCCAGCAGCGCCGCTTACTGATAACTGGTGCAATATTTCAACAGGGCCCATCACTGTGATATATCACAAATCTTCTAGGTGAGTTATATATTGGCTACAGAATGTATCATGGAAACATGATGTATCATGTACCATGTGGCGGCGGGGCCGCATTTTTGAGGTTTCCAGGAACCCATCATGGTGATGTCATCGGTGGCTGGAAAATGCTTGATTAGGTAGCCCAAGCAGCGTTCAGTAGACGTGATGTATTACGTATCATGTGGCAGTGTGACGGCATTTTTGAGGTTCTCACGAGCCCATCATTGTGATATATCGCAACTCTTTAGGTGAGTTATATATTGGCTACAGAATGTATCATGGACAATATATGAGGAGGGATACAAGGGACCTAGGGTATGTATCATGAAGGGT
>NW_024468727.1:0-3072 GCF_001632365.1 Laetiporus sulphureus 93-53
TCAGTAGAAAGCAAAATATCGTCGCACAGCGATGGCTCACCTTCGCCTTCCTGGACTGCCTTTGTCTCTTTGGTCTGACGACTGTTGCCGCATCGTCGAGAGTCGGAACGCGCATCTCAGAGACCAAAGATGCCATTTTCTTCGAGCTCATCCTCGTCTGACGCACGTTCTAGAGGCGTTGAGGATATAACTGTCAATAAAACATATGTATCGCAGTCCTAAGCACGTACCTTGCGAATGAAACCCTCAGCATTTTTTCCAACGATCTCTGCATTTGCGGGGGTGCTATGAGGCACTGTTGACTTCGCTGGAGCGCCAAGGCGACTAGAACGCAGTTGACGTCCCATAGCCGGACGTTCTTCGGTGGGGAGAGGACGCGCGGACTTGCTGCGAGGCATGATTGCTGACTGGAGGAGAAAAGTTTGACGAGCGTGTCGTTGACGAAAACGAACCATGGAAAGATCTTCAGATGTCGATGTGAAGGTCTGGTCACTGCGTCGGCGCTGTAGAATGAGAAATGAGCTTACCGCAACGGATGAGCGTCGCTACGCGACCTTCTACTTCGCCATGCCGCTGTCACCGCATTTGGCCCAGCGCCATCCAAAAACTGAGTGAGTTACGCCTGGCAGACCTAAACGGCAATGGCGCAGCGCGTTTCGGTCAGGAACAATGCTATTCAGTCAGAAATCGCCAGATCCGAATCTGCAATCTCAGACTCACAATCTGCTTCCTTGTCGGTAAGACCAAGGGAGTTGGGCTTGAGCTTGAGCAAGCCCTGTCGTTCATGACGATCCTCGAACACGAGTCGGAGTCATCGCTGTTCAGGTACAACGAGGTGTGATTATGGTCACAAAAGAGACTTCACGGACGCGAGGAGAGCAAACTCACATGAAAAACGGGTAACCACGGAGAGTGGGACTCCCCTGGATAGTCCAGGACTCCAGAAGTCGTACATGGCGTTGCCTTCTTGCTCGCGCTCGCATCACTTCGAGCTGTGACCTTGAGCTATCCTGGCCAGAAGGTGGGAGTTGCTGTGAGAGACTAGCAGCCAAGGAAACAAGCCAGATGATGCAACGAGAGTCGAAAAGTGGTGAAGCAGTCCAGAGCAAAGCTGATAGCACGATTGCAGGTGTTCAGAGAGTAGAGACGCGCGCTGGGAGAGACCAGGAGCTGGGATGTCCGGCGACCAAAGTCAACACGTCGAGTCCGTCTTTGTCCGCTTGATCGGACTATCTCGCTGCCACGTTTTCGATGACCTCAGACCTCGACCCTCGCGTGCTCGAGTCTAATACTCTATTTCTCTCTGCTACTCTTCTCATGACTTCATTGCCGATTCGCCTGCACGTTCGCATCCTCCGATAAGTTCCCGCTAGGACCCGAATGGTAAGTTCTGGCTTTTCATTCAATGACGAATGGCTACGCTATGTATTGCTACTAGGGTTCGAAGCATTACAGTGCCACCTCTCTAGGCATGCACGGTCAGTACACTCGCATGCCACTACTACGCGCCACTGACTTCGTCGTTGTCAGCCCGGAATGGATATCGAACCGCCGATTCCATGGTGCCGAACAAGGACGCGGTGGCACGACTTCAATGCGATTCTTTGCAACGCAAGCGCATGCAAGAACTTTCCGCTAGGCTCGTGTCCCATTCGGCGCCCAGATTACGCGTTTCCGCCCAGCACATCGCCGTCAGAGAGTACGCCTACCTCGGAGAGTAGGATCGTTAGCAGCGTTGGATTATTTGGGTGTTCCGGGTACTTTTGGTGCGTGGTGATTTCTTCGTGTATTTCATTGTAACTCAACGGATTTGTGGCCGTCATTCACAGCAGCACAATGTCGTTCAATAGGCCCAATCGAGCGAACGCATCATCTACCAGCCCCGCTTCTCAGCCCACTGCAGCATCAGAGCGCGCCCCTTTGCGAACAGGGAGCACAGCATGTCTAGGCAGCAATCAACCCCTCGAGGCCATCATACAGTACATTCAGCCATCCGATGCCCCTCGTGTCCGACGCCCGCGAGGTGTCAAGAACCGCCACATCCCTGGACGCGATGCGGTCATCGCATTGCCCGGTGGAATCACGTACACGCAGGTTAATCCGCCTAAGAACTGTCGTGCGCCGCGTTCTGGACCTCCACATCAGCCATCCGGTTCAGCTGCTCAACATGCCGATGACGCGTTTCCAGAGGCTCACCCACCGGAGTTCGAGTCGCTCTTCGATGGCGTCCTTACGACCTACCTGCCAGAAGACCCCGAAGTGCGCCGAGCAAGGGAAGGATGCAAGAAGGAGCGGCAGTGGATACGGTGGGCAACCGAGACTATACCTTCATTGCTCCGCCCCCATCTGAAGCTCCTATGCGAGTCGGAATCGCTTCGCAATGTGCAGCGTCCCTCAAAGCAGCCGTGCACTTGTGGACAGAAGGACGCCCGAACGCTGCAGATTGTCTGCGTATTCTTCGAGCGTGAGTCGCTTTCACGTCTGCTGATGAGTTGAATATCCTGACTAATGGTTCAGAAGGCTTGGAAAACATTCAGATCGGTGCATGCCAGTGTTCGCCTGCCGCCCTCCAGCTTCTCTCGCGAGGACTGTTCCCGTGTGCGCCCCAAGCCCCGACATTAGCCGTCAACATCAATCTCCTTCAATTTGCTCAAGAGCTGTTCCTCCGGCTGCCTCCGAATACAACGTCGTTCTGCGCGACCCTGGAGGCATTCCTAGGCTATAGAAAGTACAAACTTACAACGAGAGTACGTCTGCTCATTTTTTTTGCTATTTGCTGTGGCTCAGCGAGCGACGAAATCGTGTGGTAGGACTCATTGCGCCGGAGGTTTGGGAATGCCCTTCTGTGGTATTTGAATCTCGTCAACGCGACCAACCGACTGGTACAGGATCATATTGAAGCAGCACGGGTGACTGTGTTCTCGCACACGGATCTGGCTCAGCGCTTGGATGTCGCTGGCCCATCTGGTTCTCAAGGTACGCATCATTTATTCAATGCGCCCTTACATGGCATCCACCCTCCTGAATCGCAGAGACAAGTAACTTCGAGCACAACAATAATGCAAGTTCCGC
>NW_024468728.1:0-3051 GCF_001632365.1 Laetiporus sulphureus 93-53
AGTCTCACCCCGAGGGCTGCGAGCACACCACCTTAATGACACAGGCGGTCGTTCTGCTGGGCGTGCACCTCCAGCGGACTGTGTAAGCTCTCAATGGCCAGCTTGTCGATTTGTGCCCGCGCAGCCGCTTTTTCCCCCCTTTTCTCCTCAGCTTTGGTCATGCTGAGGTTTGGAGCGGAACCATTGAAGTGGAAAGGATTTTTCACGGTCTGTGTCTTTTTCACATCCTTGGTGAAGAGCCGTGCGATAGCATTCCTTGCACTTAGCTTTGACCTGTTGACCACCGTGCGAGAGATATGTTGAGCAGGAGAGCCGCTTCTCGAGGACGACACTGCAACCGCAGATGTGATGTTCACCTTTTTCGGTCTGTGCTCTTCGCGCTTGCTAGCTGGCCCGCTGTCCGACGTCGACCTCTCTTGTGCTACCTCCCGACTTGGGCCGCATTCATGGACAGAATCAGATTGCGCCTGCATAGACAGGATCGGAAGCGACGAGTTCGCCCACGTATCGCTGTAGAACAGATCGCGCAGCGATTCTGCGTCCTCAGGAGGGTTGACTTCATCGATCGCCTCCAGCGCCAGGGCACCGTGCGCAGATATGGGAGTTATATCCATTGGAGTAGACAAGGTGGCAGCCGTCGGGCTGACCGGTGGCGAGCGATGGAACGAAGACGTTCAGCTTAGACTAGGCGTGGAGAGAGAGCTATGTGGAGTGGACGTTTTCAGCGATGGTAGCGACTCCCCATCCCAAGTGGGTCGTCGGGGCGTCAAGGGCAGGTGGAAAGCAGGGAATGGAGCCTGAGTGGGTGAGAAGACAGCAGCCTGGCAGAAATCACCCTGGGTGGATTCCGTGTTCAATGAGCTGCTGCTGGAAGACAGATAGGAGAGTGAAGACAACGGATCTACATCAACGCACTGGGCCTGCACCAATTCTGTGTTGCGATAGACATCGAGAAGGGAGTCCGCGTGAGACCGACTGCCGTAAACTGGTGTTCTCGACGCATTCTCATCAGTCTGAATGGTCGGCGACATTAGTTCGACGATTGTACACAACTCTCTGTCCGTTGACAAAGACACGGTGCTGCTTCGGTGGCTGCTTCGCAACGTCCGCCTGCTTGACGAAGGTGAGGTAACTGCGGACGCCATGGACGGGCGCTTGGAAGGTCGCGCCGGAGGGATAGACACCTTCGTAGCAACAGCTGTTTCCGGTTCTGGGCGGAACGAACCTGCTGGTAACCGCCATGCGCGCCCATGAGTCTTGCGAACTTATAACTCACTTATATAGTCAAATTGCAATCACTGACCTACTCCCTGGCTCGGCAACTGGCTGGCTGAATAGACAACCTCCAACCTTGCACGAGGGCGGCGCAACGTCACAAGCGAGGTTGCGTCCGACTCCGCCGACGGCATCGGGTCTAAGGGTTCAGGGGGCCAACAACGATCAGCCAGTCCACACGAAGAAGCAGAGGCCGCTCACTTGATGCATTGCTGTACCCGACATTGGCACCTCCGGAGCCGCCCTCGGATGAGCCGTGCATATAGGACGCGTCGGATATTTTGCGTGGCCGTGCCGCACTCGGAGGTTCAGATGGCCCCGCGCCACCGCCTTCAGCCCCATCGGTGCCATTCCCACTTCCCTTTGTTGAGTATGGGGGCTTTTCACCCGACAAACTGTCCTTGTCAGGACGCGCACGGATGCGAGAAGGGCATTTCTGACTGTACGCCTAGAGCCCATTGCTCAACACCCTTCTTTTCATATTGCATGATGCAAACAGGGCTTACCACGATGACACGAAGTGCCCTGCGCCACATCAGCCACTAATCAGATATTGATACTTGGGAAATGGGGAAAGAAATACCGGATTTGAAGGCTCCGGCAGCCACAGAGTGTCGAGACCCCGTATATGCCCACCGATGTCGCATAGCTCAGCGCGCGATGCATCGCATGCTTGACGAGTGACTGTAGGTGGGCCAGCTCGTACATACTCGACAGAAGCATCAGCTGGGTGAGGATCGCGGGCGCATGCTGCAGAGGCGTGATCAGCGCCATTGAATAGAAGTACTGCACGAGCGCCAGGGTAATTGGGTAGGGCTCCGACAGGTGGAACGCACGCGGGGTCAGGTGTGGGTCCGGACGAGGCTCCTGCCCGTCGTACCCGCCAGGTAGCTCAGGAAGAGGAATGTGTTCTGGGATCGTTGGCATCGCCTCAGCTTCTCGCTTCGCTGCCTGAATGAATCGCCTCTGCTGCTCCTTAAACCATGGCCAGCGCTCTTCGAGCATCTTGCGCGAGCACCTGATCTTGCGGCCATCATCGCACACGATCTCGAAATCAGTGAGAACACCCTCCTCGAAGGCTGCAAGGCCGAGCTCTTGCGAGGGTACGTCCAGCACAGGAAAAGGCAGCTGGTAGATGCCGAAGGCCTCCAGATCAATGCACGTCACATGGTCCCAGCTGAGGAGGTGGCAATTGTAATCCTCGACGAGATTTCCATGTCGGTTGCCAAACACAATGAACTTGTTCGCGGCGGGCCAAAGGCAGCTTCGGAACCACGAGCCCATGGCGAGTGCGCTGCCAGGGTCGATGCGCGACCACGTCATATTGATGAGATCCAGCGCCCACATTGAGAAAGATTGGTAGGTCTGTGAAAGATAGGTGCCAGCGACAATGAAGTGCGTCCCGAGAATAGCTGCCGTGGGGAAACGAAGGCCGGGGGGGAATGAAGTGCCAGTCATGGAAGCAGAACGATCGGACACGGTAAAATCACCGTCAGAAAGTGGAGAGAAGACCTTCAATTCTCGCTGAACGTCTGTGAACTGCAGTGGCTTTAGGATGTACCATCATTTAAACAGTGAGGAAGCACACACATTGTAATTGCTGAAGAGAAAAATATCACATGGATACTCATCAGTGGGAGGAGCCGAATACGGCAAGTGCACAAGTGAATCTGACTGAGTGATCTGTGCTGTGGGAGGTGCAGCCTTGTTCACCTTGAATCGAGTTCCGGGTGGACCAAGAGAAGAGGACGCCTGACCAGTGCACAGTTCTTCTTG
>NW_024468729.1:0-3043 GCF_001632365.1 Laetiporus sulphureus 93-53
CCTACGAAGATCATCTGCGTCTCGACTTCGCAGTCATGAGAGCGAGCAAGAATGACTTACATAGGTTAGCCACTACCAGGGAGGCTGACCTCGAAAAATGAGTCGACTTATGATGGAGCGATTGCTCCGGCGCACTTCATTGAGAGCCACGTGCTAGCAACAACAGCGACGACGACGACGACGATAGCGCCGCTTCCTCAGTTGATTCAGCGCGCGCCTGCAGGCGGTTTGAGGTATGGAGGACGCGCGGACCGGGAATGACTACGTCGACAAGTTGTCCTTCGGGCGCGCGTCGCTTGCATCCGACCGGTCCACATGGGGGATTGAAGGGCGGACGAGCCTGGCTGGGGAGGACCAGTAGTGCATGCGGCGGGACTACGAGTATAAGGTCGCGACGATGCAGAAGCGCATCACGATGCTTGAGCGAGATCTCAAGGATGTGCAGCACGTGAAAAGCGATGGGCTACAGCAGGCGATGAGCGTGTCCAAACTGTCGAAAAAGGAGCTGCGCGACTTACGACAGGTGTGTGCGAGCTGACGCATCATTCTGATATGCTATCTCACGGGATCGGGTAGTGCATGGAAGTCAAGACAGCAGTGATACTCGCCCCGCAACATGTGGGCCACATCTGAAGTTGCTGTTCTTTTGCTGTGTCAAAATTTATACATGTGTCCTGCATTGCGGGTGAGCCAGAATCGGCCTTGACACTACATAGTGTATCATTTGTGTATCATTTGTGTACCTAAAGACAGACTAGACAGTTCTCTACTGTCGGACATCCTAGTACTACTGTGAGAATAGGATGTGAAGCTTTGAAAAAATTGCACCATGGGGGGGTTGGGGGTGGGTGGGTGCCAGTGAACCGTGTGAATGAAGTTCTAGATCAGGATAATATTATTATGATATAGGCTACATCCAACATGATTTTTACAATGGGCAGGTAGCCCAGGGGTTATTGTCACCGCTGCATGTCATGTGCTTGATCAAAATTTAAAGTGTGGGGTTCGAATCATGAGCCATCCTAACATTTGCTATCAACTTTTTTATTCCTTGAAGTCATGTCTTTTTTTTCCCGAGTAATGTCTTTCATTTCTCTGCTCTTTATATGCATTCCGTTGCTTGGAGAGTGGGGTTTGGTTTACTGGTGCCTGTTGCCAAGAAGGTGCAGAGGATAGAAATATGCTAGTGACTGCAATTTTTCTATATACTCTGAGTCTGGCATAACTGCTTGTTGCATTCACCAGTATTTGGAGTGACGAGCGAGCAGATGAGGAGCAGGGCAAGGAGAGCTCAGCTAATTATGTTGAGCTCCCAATTAGGATTGATATATATATAAATACAATCCAAGATATTACATTAATGTGGCTAGTGCAACATGTACAGTAGTCCTCAGCTTATTAGCTGCCCTCAGATTAATTGCTCTCTTCAGATATTCAAATTCTCAACACTCCATCTCAAGCCAATGAGCATTTCTAATAATGTCATTAGCTTTTGATGCTGTGGCTTGATGAGATCTCATCAAGCCACACTAGAGGCTTGATAAAGATGTCCATGGTCATATTGTCTATCAAACAATATTTTACCTGAATTAAATCATCATTTATTTTCTCTCAAATTTAATGATGCATATATCTGATATCAAAGTGCTTTGATCACACATGAAATTGCAGATCTTTCGCAATTGATATAGTGCTCATATTATCACCATTTAAGATTGTTGATTCATTTCGTTAGAATCCTATTTCTCTAAATGAATTTCACAGCCATACTGTCTCTTTTGCAGCTTGAGCAAAAACTGTATATTCAGCCTCTGTAATAGACAACATGATAGTGGATTGCTTTTTTGAGCTCCATGTTATCGTGCTCATGCTCATGCTTCTTAGAAAAATATATTTTGAGATCATGTTTTCATCTTGTACATCATTGATAAAATTGGCATCAGAATATGTGTTGAATTTACATTGTTTAAGGTAAGGTCAATCTTTTTTTAGGACCGTAGACTATTCTGACATCTCATGTGCCAGATAAATATCTAAGAACATGCTTTATGGCTGTTTAATGTGCCATGCCTGTACTGTGTAAGTGATATTCAGGCACATTATCACAGCAGCATATAAGAGATCCAATAAGCGATGCATATTTGTTGCCACCATTCAGCTTAATGATCTTTATTACTGAACTGATAGAGTGAACAAATTTAGAAATTCTAATAGAGTGAATAAATTCAAAAATTGTGATATCAATCATACTTGCAGAATGTTGAACATCATTTCTAAAAATTGGTCTAAATCTAAAGGGTTGAGAAAAATATGGAAACATTGATTTGAATACTCCACTGTGCATCATTGTGCTTATTCTTGTGATGACAGGAAGATTATAAATATTTTAAGCATAATCTCAGCTCAAAATGATGAAAATGATTCAAATTTTCTTTAGTATTTCTCTGATTTTTTAGATTAGTTATTATGATAAGCTAGTACTAACCTAGTACTATGCTAGTACTAACCTAGTACTAACCTAGTACTATGCTAGCACTATGCTAGTACTGACCTAGTACTAACCTAGTATTGTGCTAGTACAGTACTATGGTACAGTACTATGCTAGTACTAGCATAGCACTACATGAGTATTAGATTAGTACTAGTATAGTACTAGCATGGTACTAGCACAGTACTATGCTAGTGCTAACCTAGTACTGCACTAGTACTATGCTAGTATCATGCTAGTACCATGCTAGTACTTCTATTTCCATGCCAAGTTTTAAAGCTTAAAATCTATACTTACATAAATGCACTGTTTCAATGCACCATTTGAGATAATCAAATTGTCATTCATGTTTCAGAACTGCAGCCATACTAAGAACTTGCATTGTTTTCTGTGAATCCATAAGCGAGCTTATATGTGACACAGTCACAATTTTATCTGCTTCTTTAGCGATAAACTAGTATGAAAATGTTTCTATAATTTCTCTGAATAGGTTCATCATCTGATGATAATCTTTTTATTAAAAGGCTCTAAAAAGATCTTAAATGTTATTTTTAA
>NW_024468730.1:0-2930 GCF_001632365.1 Laetiporus sulphureus 93-53
ACCATTATACTGACGTAATAGCGAAGCTAAGGCCCTTGATATTAGTACCCGAGCGCGGCTCACTTCAGGACTGCTGACACTCATACCTGACGCCCCTTGCGCGAGGCACAGCAAAATCCTAGTCAAAGGTATTAAAAAAAACCTCTCCGGCGTACCGAAAATAAGTACTATATGTCTCCCAGGATACGGCTCCTATCAAGCGCATTTCCACCCGCATTAGGCCGGGTAACCGTTCGCTCGCGCGTTCAATGAAATAGCGGGTACTGACGCCGGATTTCCGCTGTAGATGTGAAATGATGGACATGCTGTCCACCGGCACGACACTGGCCGTCTAAACGGTCACAACAGGTCAGTAACAGGGTTCATCCACATATATTAGCGGTAAGCTCATCGTTCTATACGGAGAGCACTTTCCGCCCTGCGCGTGTAGGCCGTCGGCGGGCAAAACACGACACCGGTCTTGCTCATCTTTGTATTGGCATGGCGACGGTCGCCTGTAACATCGTCAGTCGCGTGCCGTAACCTAGTCTCACGTTTACTCATGACCACGTCTGCAGTATCTCACTACGAAATACTCATATTCATATGTGATCCGTCTCCTCAATGACCCGCTATGCACGAACGACCTGTATATTTCTGCAGATTTGCAAAACAAATAAGGCATCGGTTAGACCTTCTCATTTTCAAGCTCATCTCGATATCTTCTTAGCCGTATGGCCTCGGGTGCTTGTGCGACGAGATGTTAGCTTGCTGAGATACATGCAGTCGGTTTTCCAGCCCAGTTGTGTCCGCTCGTGTCCGACCTGATCGTGCTGGTAGTTATGTGGCTCAAGACCTACCAGACAGCCAGAGCCGCTTGCAGCGCAGAGGTGTGAACGTCTTTGGCATTCCTCCTCTTACGTGATGGTGAGTCGATGAATGTTTTCGTTTTGAGCCTGTATGCTAATCACCCAGTGGCATTGTAGGTACTATTTACTTCGTGTACGTCAGACTTCAGTGCTTATTGATCGCGGATTACTGAGCTTCATGGCGACGAGCAGGACATTGCTCTTCCTCAACGTCCTTGAGGTCGTATTGGCCATGTCTGTCCGGGTACGAGGGGTGCGCAACCCTCGTTCAATTTTTTTACTCTACCCCGCTGACCATCGACGGACCGCAGACAGAAGCGCACGGCTTCGTGACGATATTCATCACACCGTGAGCAACAGTCCAGCTCTCACACGTATCATCCATCGAGGTTTAAGCGGCTTGTAGACTGACAAGCATTCTCCTCACGCGCTTCGTGCTCAACCTCCGTTGCGCGTCAAGCAACACGGTGGGTTCGGACGCGCCGACGTTTTCGCTTGCGCTCCAATCGCAGAGCGTAGGCCCCGCATCTAGGATCGTCGGAAACATGGATGCCGACCTGGCATTCGATCTTCAGGGGTACGGTGAGGCGCTGGGATGCGAGGAAGGATGGGATGCAGATGATCATGAGGAGGATTCCGAGGGACATGACGATATCACGAGCGGCATCAAGGCCTCCGCGTAGACTGTATGTTTTCCTCAATTGCCATTCACGAGAACTCACGGTTGTGGAACCAGGATTAAGAACGACCATGCTACTGCCGGTATTCGAGAGTTGCTACGCTTATCACTTGTCCTTAGTAGGTTTTGCCCACGTTGTGTTGGAGCTCAGTACTCGGTGCCGAGACGTCGAGCCGTCTGAGCAGAGCGGGTCGATCCAATTTGCGGCCGGTGGTACTCTGAGACTGTGACGCATCATTTCGAAATATCTGCACGTTCCACGCATATAACGTCTTTAAACTCTTTGATAGCATCTGCGGGGAGTGAGATTGCGCCATTATTAGCGTCCTTCCTGCAGCTGGAAAGTGGCTGCTGATCTCGGATATTCATGGGTCCGTACAGCACTGCCTATAGACATTTTGCAATGATCCTGATAATTTCTCAATTTTCCAGCTGCTGCGTTGCGCACCTTTGTAGATAGATATAAGGCTGCATGGCATCTCCTGCCACATTAAATTCAATGATTAAGATTCAAATATTCATTCGTTGAAAACCGGCGACAATTGGTGGCGGTGTCTATTAGACGCCCGATTCCCAGATTACGATCCTCGACGCGTCGCGCGCCTGTTCACACCGCACCGCAATGGTACTTGCTGGCTACCGCCACATTCTCAAGAGTCCCTGCTGTTGTGCATACAATGTCATTTCGCATCAAGATACCCAAACCAGGTTCGGTAAACCCGTCTCAGGTAATTGTTCAGCCTTGTTGCATGCCCCTCTGTGTTGACTCTGCGCAAACAGGTCGTGGAGCGCCCGGGGTCGTCCAAGCCTTCCAAACGTCGTATAGAGTCGGACGACGAGCAACGTTCGGATGATGAGGCAGGAGACTCTGTGCCACCGAGGTGTAAGAGGCCAAAGACGGTGGAGAATGGCCAGGCGAGCGCAGAAGCCATGGTCGATTCGGACGAGGGGGAGTGTCGGAGATCGATGTGGAGGGCGACGAAGACGTCGACATTGACGATGACGAGAAGGATCCGCCTTCACCTCTTGCAGCCATATCCCCGTCCCCTTCTCTTTCGCCCTCGCCTCCTTCTCCGGTCAGGCCGCCGAACCGAACACCACAGCCTCCTGCCAAAGTCAAGACATCGCGACCGGCTACTTCGTCCTCCAGCAAGTCGAGTAGGAAGGTGAAGCGCACGGTGGTATGGACCGATGACGAAGATGAGGAGCAGCATGACCCAATGGGCCTGCTCGCGGTGGATCCGGATGACGATGATTTCACTCCGGAGCCTGCGCCGCCCTCGCTGAAGAGGGCCGCTGTCACGACGAAAAGTAAGGGCAGCACAGTTAGCCAAGCCGCCAAGGTATCACGGACGAAACGCAAGGAAGAAGGGAAAGACATGCATATCCGGGATGAGCGCAAG
>NW_024468731.1:0-2847 GCF_001632365.1 Laetiporus sulphureus 93-53
ATCCCTTTCCATCCAACTCGCCCTCGCCCATACCATCCCGCGCATATCATTCAATCCCGCTCTCCTCGTTGCAATCGGAAGATCACGCCTCACGAACGACCTGACCGTCTCATCGACGGTACTTCACCAGCCCTCCGCGCTGAATGCGTCAATGCCGAACGATTGAGCGCGCTGCCCCGTACGGAAACCAGACCGCGCGTCGGTGCCATGCCGCTGCGATAGAAGACGAAGACCGTGTCTTACGTTCGCCGCTCATGCAAACGGACCGCGCCGTGGACCGTGAGTTGACATGACATACAGGGAGTGCCGGACAACGTTTGCGACGGTGAGTAACGCACCCTCCTAACCACTTGCTGCCCGATCCTTCATGGTATCGTGTCGACTAGGGCCGTCTCTGCGCACAATCTTCTTGATCACGTCGGGGATGTCGTCCACCTCGCGAGATGTGTGTGGATGCCGAGATGCAGGCGAAAGGTTGACTACGTGCATGCAGCAATTGACGAGGTGCGTGGTACGAGATGGTCGGACCGTCGTTCGTGCTTATACGTGTTATACAACATGGGCGGAGTCTTTGCGCTCGATCACCTTGCTCGCTTTGAAGATGCCGTCAACATGTATGGACGCCCGGAGTGTACAGAGACGCAAGTGAGAGGATCGCTATGCGGATGCTGCTATTGACGAGACGCGCGACGAGAGACGGCCAAGACCGATTGCAACCGTCATTTGCGCTCACCCGCGTCGCACTCGGGCTGGACATGCCCTCGTGCGCTCATCGCCGTCCTGCTGTCCGTGGCTTTGGACTGCGAAGCAAGGCATGGGCACTGATCACGACTGTGACCGTCACGCTGACAATCCTACAGACAGCATGATCAAAGAAGTGCGCAAGAGAAACGGGGGGATGGCCTACCGCATGCCAAAGCCATCATTTCACGCAGTCTCCTTCGCCAGAACACGCGCAGGACTGGCGCTTTCACGACAGGGCTTGAGGCTATGAGCGTCGCATCCCGCCATCCATTGTCGTCGTCCCATAGGCATCCTGTATCCAGCGTGCCACTATCCAGCCACCGGTCGGAGATCACACCTGACCGTCTCAGAAATACCCGCATCTGATGCTGTCTGATGCAACTGGGCTATTCCGGCGCACTTCAAGCGATATTCGAGCAACAGAAGCCTGCGACGGTGGACTCGCTGGCCGCAGAGGCCGACCATGACCTGCCGCAGACGGTAGACCGACCTAGGAGAGCGTCTCGCATTTCGCGTGTGGTATAGAGGTCCGAGCTGGGTTTTGATGACCGTGTTCCCTGACATTCACTTTAGGTTGCTGTAGGCCACCGTGTCAACTGCCGTGCGAGATCTGGGATTAGTCCAAACAACTTACCTTGTTCGTTAAAGCCCCGCATCCAGCGCAACATCTTCGATATCGACCGTGAGCTTGATCCATCGGAAGGCGCCGCTTGACATGGGTAGTGAGTGACAATCCGACGGTCCGATCCTAAAGGAACGTGCTCACGTTTTTTTGACCGCAGCACAGGCTTGAGCCTACCAACATGGAGGAAGGTGGTCTGAACGTGAAGTTCGTCGTTTCCTGCGCCTTGGCCATTGTTGGGCGAAAAGCGAACGGAGGATGAGAGTCCGAGGCGACGCGCGATGAGAGACGAAAGTGAGAATGCGTACCACGAAAGTGGCGCCTCGGACGCACCTTGATGCGCACGCGTGACTTTGCCAACAAACGGCAGCAGTTAACGCGCCTTGGATGCGTTCCACTCGCACGCGGCGATGATTGTGACCGGCTTGTGACGTTTCGCTGCTACGCAAATGGCTCGGTCAGTTCCGCGCGCACGCGCTCATCGACAACGGTGTACGCATCTTGTATTTGGTCTGACTATGTTGTCAAGCCTTGGAAGTTACGGTCAAGGTGAGTCGCGCTCAGACAGTCTAGACAAAGAATGCTTCATACCATATAATGCACAGCGTGTGGAAGGAGCAAGGCCGGAAGGAAGACGCGTTGAAGGGTTGAGAGCGGTGGGGGAGGAATGGGAGGATGGAATGTGAAGTGCTTTATGCATCCGAATGTGAGAAGTCTGTGCAGATGAGTTTGGGTAAGGGAGGGGAAGAATAGATGAATATCTCACGGAAATAATGGGGCTCACCGGCTGCAGACCACATTGTCCGACCGCCGTCGCCGGCCATGTGAGCAGTTCGTGTGGGAGAAGGTGGGCCGAACGGTTCATTTACTGTGTATGAGCCACTGCGGTCGAGCGAAGCGGAAGCCCGCAGACCGTATGAACTGACATCCAGGCCGTCCTCTCATCAAATTAGCTCTGGGCCACATCAAACCGAACCACCGCATGTTCTTCTCTCTGTGCAGGATCGGTTCATGTTCGGTCAATCGGCCATGTTCCGTGCGAGAAGGTGCCGATCGAAATGTGGGCGTACAGCGGCCACATTGATTTTGACTTCATCTTGATCGCCGCTAGCCTCGTGTCACCTGCGTACGTAAACATTCCTCACGTCTCGAATCCTCTGTCGGCCTGCCAGTGTACAGCTGCATGCTGGGGAGCTGGTGGGTATCCCGGCCTGCACTCTGTCGTACTGTTGACATGGTGTGTCTGCGATCATGGCTGGTCCCTCCATCACCTTTACAGGGGATTTCTGCTCATGAAGGTCTCGCCAACTCACTTGACTGCGGCGGTGACAGATAGAAGCCCTCTGTCAGCTTCTCGATACAGTTCATTTTTCTGAGCACACCTCGGCCCCTACACATGACAAGGCGAAGTGCTAAGCCGTGCACTTCCTTTGCGTGCTAGTCTCCGAGTCGGGCTTCCTCTCTATCGGTAAGCTTCCGTG
>NW_024468732.1:0-2789 GCF_001632365.1 Laetiporus sulphureus 93-53
TTCTGCGGGGTTTTCGCAGCGGGATGGGTGGGATCGACCGGGCCAGTGAGGTTGCAGTAGTCCCCGAACAGCAACGGTTTGTATGTACCAGGAGTGGTGCGTCTGAAGTATAACATTTCATTCTCGTCAGGCCCGCCGCATCCAAGGGCCGCACATTCAAAGACCTGAGCTTGGAAGCTTTGGGGAGTGCGCGAAGATGAGATGAAGCAAAGAGGCCCTCTTGACGGCGATAACGTTCTAATTGAATAGCAGTTGCGAGGGCCGGCGCTTGCATTCAGCCAACCTCTGCCTCGCCTGTCACTGCTCCACCCAAGAAGCGTCCTCGCGTACGACCGCCATGAGCCATGCGCGGTTCCGCCTCAACCACTCGCCCGTCTCTGCGCCGCCCTCGCCCGCAACGTTCGCAGCGCCATCGCCATCGCCATTGCGCGAATATGCGACCGCTCAGCGCTCTGCCAACACTCGCATCAGAACATCGAGACGGCGATGGCCCTACCTGCTGCAGCTGGGAAACACCGCGGTCACCGTGCGCCGTGAGTCGTCCTTGTCCTTCATTGCCTCCATCCGTCTCTGCCGAGCTGCATCTCCCTATCAAGTCGCTCTCCCTCCGCCCTTCCAAGTCGTGAGCCGCTGAGATGGGTTACGTCTGAGCGCTACGACAGCAGTTGCCATGGCCGTGTGCGCGTCCCTGGAAGCTAATAGCCGGTACCAAACCATCCTCGTCCGGCGCATCGCTATTGGCGGGACGACGAATCCTGTCCGGTCGCGGTGGACGCTCTCAATTAGCCGTTTCGTTGCATGCACATCCATGCTGACAGCGACCATTCTGCAGCGCGACGGGTGCGACTCGATCGACTCCATCATGGCGAGCATTCAAACGGTAAGTGATCCGCCTTGTTAGGTATTGAAGACTCTAAAGTTTCATAGTATCATACTTCCGTGAACTGCGTACACGGATATGAATCGCCTTCTTGCCGGCCGTACTCGCCCTCCATGGACGTTCGTCCGCGCGCCCTCCCACGCCCGTACTGCGTGGACGCACAGGTGCCAATTTTCACTTCATCCCTCTCGCCGCTCAACTTTCCGCTCACTTGTCAATGTGCCCACGGCAGCCTCGATCTCGGGCCGCACACTCAACCCGCCAACTCGCGGTCATCGAGATGCATGCCGAGCACGCCGCACGGGACAGGCCGATGTCGATGGAGACGATGGCGCAGGGTTTCGAGACGGCGCGCTGGACGGCAACGAGCTGAGGACGAACACGGTGCAGACGTGGTACGACGACATCATCGAGCGTTGCATCGCAGAAGCGCGCCGTCGTGCTGCACGCGTCGGTGTATAACGTGCCGCGGCGGGCCTTCATCGCTACGGGTGTCGAGGCACCGTTGGACGAGGCGGCGCTGGACGGGACGTATGGTTCTGAGGTATGCTATCTCGCGTCTTTCGGTCCTGCTCTCATAATTCCTCTGTACTACTCACATTCAATCCAATATATATTTCCTCATTCTCCAAACGGCCAATCCGAGACAGGCGAGACCGCAGGGCCCCGCTGGACGCATGCGTCGTCACTGCGATGAGCCCCTCGCGCGCTCACATGCCACATCGTGGGCCAGTCGAATGCCTGCGACACGCGACCGAGCGACGTGCAATTGTGCGCGCTGGGAGGATGCGTACCCCACTGCGCCTTCTCTTATTCGCCGGTCATCGCGTCCGTCAGTGCTAGCGAGCACTCATACCTTGGGCGGTCGACGCCGCTCTGCTCGAGGCCAAGCCTCCTCACTCATCGTGTACGCACCCATTTCGGTTGCGCGCCTGCATGCTCCTCAGCAACCTCGGGCGCGCTCGGGACCTCACCAGCTGCGCAGCGGCAGCGTCACACCATTCACGGTCGTCCTCGCCGTGCCTCCTACGTATGTTATGTTTAATCCAATATCCTCTTCCCTACGCTATGACATCCATCCATCTACCCAAACCCCCTTCAAATCCATCCCAAGGTCTTGATCAGCCCGGGCAGCCTGACCGCGACCGCGACGTGAGGCGAGGAGGCAGATGCGAGACCGGCGGTGCGGACGTACCTGCTTGCGAGGCGATGAACGCGTTCTGTGCGGGAAGGCGCGTGAGCGTGAGCGACGGGCGATGGAGAGATGTGCGGATGGAAAGGACTTACGAAGGAGCGGCGGATGCCGCAGCGTCCAGGTCCGGGTCCGAGTCGGCGCGGATTCGCGGGTTCTTGTTCACATGTGCGAGGTGCGAGGTGCGAGTCGTCCTGGCGCGCGTTAGTCGAGTCAGATGGGGCAGACGGTCGGCACGCGCAGCGTACCAGGATATTCCGAAGAACAACGCCGCCCCCGGGAAAACCGCAAGGAACGGCCAACCGGAAAGTCGTGTGGACGGAACTTACGAGAGGAGCGGCGGATGCCGCTGTGTCCAAGTCCAAGGTCCGGCTCGGAGGTTTGCTGTCGGGTGTCGGCGCGGTGGGTTTGGTCTTGCGAGACGTGGGCGTTTGGTGGACGGGTGAAGAGCGGTAAACTGCGTCTGGGCGGGTCCTCAGTGGACGTCGCGCCGGCTGCAGAGCGCTGTTTGGGAAAAGACGTGCATGGGCACGGGCGAAGTGAAAGCGTTTTCGTCTGCGCTAACCCCGGGGCGCGATATACGATGGTCAGCGCGTTCGTGTCAATGGTCGGGGGGTGGGGGTGAAGACTCGCATGCGTGCGCGACGCTATGACGGAGTGGGTCTTCAACGTTGAGGCAGCGACCGTGCACTGTCTTGAAATGTCTGATTCGGGTTG
>NW_024468733.1:0-2714 GCF_001632365.1 Laetiporus sulphureus 93-53
ATCTTTAATTCGGCGCGCGCTGCGCGGGATCTGCTAGAAAAGCGCGGCGCAACGTATTCGGACAGGCCGCGCTTTGTGCTGTTCAATGAATTGTGAGCACTGGGCATCGGCGGCTTCATTGCAACTAACTGTAGAATCTCAGAATTGAGAGCTTCAAACCCAACATGGCTCTGCTGTCCTATGGCGATGAATGGCGGAAACATCGGAAGTGGTTCCAGATGGCGCTTTCCAGCAGAGTCTCCCTCGACAGTTATTGTCCAATGCAGCGGTGAGAAGTGGTTATATTGCTCTCAAATATGCTTCAAACACCTCATCATTTCACATCGCACATCAAGCAGTAGGTCTGTCCCTCGCACAGACAGAAACAGCTCCTTATTCTCGAACAGGTACGCAGCCGGAGTGTTCATGGAAATCAGCTACGGCCACACCGTCACCTCAGTGGATGACAAGTTCATCCGCATGGCAGATGAAGCTGGGGCTGAGATCCTCGAAAATTGGCGGTGCAGGCTCCGCTCTTGTGGACTTCTTTCCCATGCGTAAGCACAATCTTCTTCATGTTGTATCTCAAGCCTGCTGACTATCGTGCCCGTAATCGGGACCATAGTCAAGTATATGCCAACATGGTTACCGGGCCGGGGAGCTTCAAGCGCAGAGCACTCGAGCTCGGGCAGTTCACGAGGGATACGATGAGCCTACCTTACGAGAATGTCAAGGCTGAGATGGTGCTGCGCAATCATAATATCCCATTGAACGCCACTTACATGTCTGCAGGCGTCCGGATCGGCCAGACCCTCGTATGTACGCACACGACTTCAGGAGGCTTCCCACCCTGCTTGTAGGGCAGAGGATTAGGATCGAGTTAGAGCAGGTGCCGCTGTGATATATCAAGGTATGAATTACTATTGCCCTGACCGTCGCTAAGTACTCATAACCCTAATGGTCCTTCCAGCCGGAATCGATACGGTTGGTCGCATATACTGTCAAATTCGTAGTGCTTATCAAAAATGTCTTCAGACTGCTACTCTCCTGACATCATTTGTTCTTGCCATGGTGCTTTACCCCGAGGTGTACCGAAAGGCTCAGACAGAGATGGACGCGGTGGTAAGGCAATCAAGGCTTCCGAACCCGGATGACAGACCTATGTTGCCATATCTGGAATGCGTTCTGAAGGAGGTGCTTCGGTACGTTCTTATCTGACTCTATCCAACATCCTGTCGCTACAGATGGTGCTGTCCCGCACCGCTTGGTGAGTGTGGCACATTCACCGAAGATAGCACAATACCCTCATGCTTTTTGCTCGCTGAGGTGTACCACATTATGTCTCCCAAGACGACCAATACCGCGACCACTATATCCCGGGAGCACAATGATAATCCCCAATATCTGGTAGGGTCTTCAGCATTGCGGGCTGATGAATGTCTGAATCAAATCCGTAGGGCCATGATGCAAGATGCAGACGTGTATTCAGACCCAGAAGCCTTCAATCCTGATAGTTTCCGCGACATTACCGATGACACAGGAGACGCACTCGATCCGCATACAATTGTTTTCGGGTTCGGAAGAAGGTAACGTGTATAGCTATAGTACTAAACACTTCATTCGAGTTCATCTCTCCGTTTGCAGAATCTGTCCTGGCTGTTTGCTGGCAGACTCAAATGCGTGGCTGGTGGCAGCAAATCTTGTGGCAACCATGGATATACGACGAGAATGTGATTCATCAGGACAAAAAATCATTCCAGTACCAGTGTTTACCTCGGGGACTGTTAGGTAGGACTCCCCGGGATGCAGTATGTTTTATGTGCTCACTTGGCGTACAGACACCCTCACCCATTCCCTTGCAAGATCCATCCGCACTCGAATAAAGCAGTGCATATTATCGGAGAGTCAAACGATGAAGTGGAAGCTTGACAATATCATGTTTCAATGTGTTTCACTATCGAGTGATCCCATGCCTGACGTAGTAGCGTCCATAAAATTCTGACGCTATATACCAATGCTGTTGCGCTTGACCTGCTGCAGCTGAATGGCACTGTTTGTTGGTTCTTGGAGTTCTCGTTATCACTGTGTCGTTATTACGCCTCAATTCTTATAACTATAGCTCTAAAGCCTGAGCTTGAGCTTCAAAGTTGCAACGTTGAACGTTGAATGTTGACGGTGACGTTGAAGCATCACTAGCACTCTTACTAGGCAGTGCGGTGACTCTTCAAGAAGCTGCACGCGCACGCGTCACGTCGCATTTCTCACATCAAGCTCGTGCAGACTGTACAAGCCAGAGTGAGAGACAGTGGAATTGGAAACGAACACGAGCACAGCACAGTGTTCACACAGCGTCCACAAGCGAACGAGCGAGCGATAGACAGAGACAGACAAGCAGGTGTCCATGCGTGTTACGTGTTACGTGTGATAAGGTGAGTCGATAAATGAACAGTGCGTGCGTACGTACATAGATGCAGATGCGAAAAAATAGTACCAACCACCAGCAACTACCTAGCTGTGCGCCGGCATACATACACAGCCGGCTGAGCCAGATACCCTCTCCTGCACATCAGCATGGATCATACGTACACAAAAGCAGCAATAAGGCACTGACGACGAGCATCGCGACCCTCTCCGTCCCATCCTCATCCTCATACTCGCCCACCCACCCAGCCCGGTCTCTAAGCACCACCATCATCCAATCCTATCCTATTCCAACGACATAAGCATATTATAGC
>NW_024468734.1:0-2702 GCF_001632365.1 Laetiporus sulphureus 93-53
TCGACCATCGCGTCGGCCTCCCATGTGCCCTCGATTTTCCGCGTTTCCGGGACGCGCGTCATGCTCTGCTTCACGTTGCTCACGATATCAACCTACACGATCATCATGCCATTCGCGACACGTTCCCGGACCACGGTACAAATAAAACTCACCATCACGATGTCAAGCCTGCATGGTGCTTGCCAGCCCATGCCGGATAACGGTCGCGCGGAGTCATTGCATGCCTTGAAGCGGTCGCATGTCCTCCAAGTCCGGCGCGCTCAGCATACTCACGCGATCCTGACCGAACGTAAGCCATGGCGTAGCCATCCGTGCTTACCGTGGATAGTTGCGGAGCTCGTGGGCGCGCATGCGCCCATAACGTCGATAGGTACGCCGATCTTTCCTTCCAGGTCTTCATTCTACTGATCTCATCCGATATGGTCAGAAAGCGTCGACCGAGAGCAGACTTGAAAAGACGCTCACCCTGCCCGACAAGCGCGAGGTCAACAAGCGTGGCGCGTTCATTGCGTCAGGTTGACGATGGACCATATCCATTGCAGCGAGCTGGTTATGCACAAAAAGATGCTATCATGGACGGCCAGGATGGTCTTTGGAACGGCGCGGAGTGGGCTAGATGGGCGGGTGGTGATTGGGATCACGTTGGATAAAAGGGAGAGAGAAAGACGATGAAGACGAGGTTCGGGATCGGCGAAAATGCTCATTACTGAGCGGGAAAAGGTGAGTGATGGATGGAGTTACATGCTATAGGATATATAAGTAATGTTAGTAGCGTGTTAGAGAGAAGACGAAATGGAAATGGAAGGACTTACGGGAGCTGGTGTTGTGTGCTTCAAAACGACTAGTGCGAGACCCTCCATGTAAGGACTATACTTTAAAGTCCTCTCTGCCGTGTACCAGCCCCCCTCTCTCACATTATCTGCGGTCGTCCAAGCTTCCTGTGAGAAGAAATATATTCGCGCGCTCTGTACACGGTCTGTCCGTCGACATCCGTCTGCGCGACTGCGAGCACGATGCGCGCGAGGAGCGTTCACGACTCGCATCGCAGTGTCTCTGCTGTCGTGCTCAATGCAGCCCTCGCTCTTTCCCTCCACACGACGCGGAGTCTCACCGTCAGCGAAGGGAGGGGCACTCACCTGCAAGTCAATCCATGTCCTCACCCGCCGCCTATCACGAACACTTGAAAACTCTCCACTACAGACCCCTGGCTGGCTCGCTGCACTCATCCATATGATCGTTGCACATACCTTGATCCTAGAGGCACCCAGCTGGACAGGGTGCGCGAACGGACCATATTGAGCGCCGAGTCGTTGCATGTAGGTGCGTGTTCTTCGTCTCTGAGAACATAGGCGTCGATGGACAGGAAGCGACGAGCGGATGGAATGGAAAGCAGAGAGCGACGTCGATGAACAAGAAGCGGTGAGTGGATGGCAGAGTGGAGCGCAAGTTGGACAGTGGACGCGTTAGGCGCGCGAATGTCGACATCATGATCTCTGGCTCTGCTGTACACGCCACTCGACTGGGCTGTAACCCGTCTCGTCGCCTCATCCGACATGCGGCCTTCCCTGCTGTCTCTTGCCGCTGTGGCCGCCTGTGTGCTCCCCATATACGCGCAGTTGATCACCACTACCGACGAGTGAGCGTCGCCTGCTTTTTGAAACCGACTGCGCAGCGCTTCCGGGACTGACTGACACCGCACGCACAGGTACGGCTACACCGTCGTCGAATTGATCACGCTCGATCCATTAGGCCTAGTCACGACATCCATAGAGTGCGTGCATATAGCGCACTCGATGGTGGGGCGATCGCTGATACGGAAATTATGCATCTAGGTCGACTATTCTCGCGGGCGCGTTAACGGATACGGCCACAGACACAGACACGGAGCTCACTACGGCTCTTACAACAACGGCGAGGACTACCGCGCCGACGACGACTACCACACCGCTGACGACGACGACGATGCCTGTTGCAATCCCGACGACGACGACGACTACGCCCGCAGTGGTCGTTGGGGCACCAACATCAACCGAAGCCGGTCTCACCACCTATTATTATACCACCACGGACGCAGCAGGTGTGCCCTATCATCAATAACTATATCAATGCCCTATGTATGCTGACATCCTTTCCACTACACCAGGCGCAACCGAAGTTATCCTCGCGACCTTCACCCCCACCTTCGCACCGACTACCATTCCCGCCGCGCCTTCCCACACAGGCACTATCCTCGACTACAGCCAATGGCTTAGCCTAATTGGCGCTTCCTCTTCAGCTACCGTATCAGGGGGTTCGGAACTCTCATCCAGTAGCGGTGCGAGCCCAAGATGGTCCACGCAGCGCGGATGGATGGGCGTGGGTACGGTGACCGGGCTGCTGGGCGGAACGTGGCTTCTCCTGGTGTGAAAGGACCGGACCATCGTATCCTCGTGTCGATCTGTACGCGTCGGATGCTACAGTGACATGCTTTACAGTATTTAGTCGACCTCCGCGCGGACACTTTTATCGCGTTCGCTTTTGCTCCAAGTTCCTGCATCTGCTTAACTAGCTCCTTTACTGCTCTCATTGACTTCATCGTGGACATGGCAATTTACATTACTTTAGATCGAGCATGTTATCGAGCATGTTAAACCACGGAACATTGCACTTGCCCATGACAGTCTCTTCTACACTACTCTTTTCGAAGAGAGGGTAGGGCCACA
>NW_024468735.1:0-2699 GCF_001632365.1 Laetiporus sulphureus 93-53
ACATCATCTTCTGCTCAAGCCAAGCAACGAACTCGGCGTCTGAACCTGCAAAGGCACGGGCGCGGGCAACATCGGCCTCGTCGTCGCCCAATTCGCGCTCGTTGGGGATCTCGATGACAGCTTCGATACCGAGGACGCCGAAACCAACCCCGTAGGTGATGTGCTCATCTGCAGCAGAAACGACGTGCGCGTCCAACCCGAAGAGTAGGACGATGAGGCGCTCGCGCCGCGTTCTCGCGCATCCGATGTACCCTCCAGTGGTGAAGTGATGCTGCTGATAGGGATAGCAATGCGCGGCGGTGCAGAAGGAAAGATGAGATGCGCTGGTTCCGGGAGGACGAGAGGAGGGACGTTGGACACAGGGGTGATCGTAGACTGGCGAAGAGTGTCCGACGGAGGCAGTGAGGGGAGCTGAGCGAGGGAAGGGAGACGAGGAGACGGAGAAGATGCAGAAGACGCGGCGGACAGCCTCATCACACGTTCGTGCTGTTTTAAGATACTCTCGTTTAATAAGGCCAACGCGAACGAAGAGTTAGTTACCGAGTGCCTAGAAGTCAAGCGGCGAGGAAGAAGCCGGTGATGCACATAAGTGGAAGCAGCAGTTAAAGGACGTTAAAGGACATGATATGGACACGATTGGCTAATGTAACATGACGGAAATAAAAGCTGCCTTTGCTCATGAAACTTGTTTGCTGTCAGCTTGCTGGATACCCAACAGCTTGCATTCTGCAGTATTATCAATGTGTTATCAATGTATTAACAGGAACAGCTCATGAAATGACAACGTACGAAAGAAAAGTGTGCTATTCGGGGGTATGGCACCGTGCTGGTGAGAACCATACCCTAGAGCAGGCGGAATGATGATTAGGCGTTCGCCTTCGACTTTCATGCCTATGATGCCTTTATCGATCTCTGAGAATTCCTTGCTCAATGATGCGTATATTAAGGACGCAGCCACTCAAGCTCACCGGGGAGGATCACATTCTCGCCTAACGTAATCTTAAGCTGAGTGGGTTTAAGCTAAGTCAGGGCTCACTCGAAAAATCAAGGACGTACCGGTGCGCCCTCCATCCTCGAGTCAATGGTCGTCTCGTCAGCCAACTGCAGTCGATACCAGACTCTGACCACGTCTCCGCGAGTAGCAGTGAGCTGCCCTGATCCATTCTTGTGGTCCCTTATGACAACAGCATTCGACACATTCTCCACGCTCGCTGGACGAGCAGCTGGGGCGACATCAATACTGGACTTTGCATTCGAATTCTTCATTTTCAGAGCCGGCTGTTGAGCTGCTGCCGAAGCTGATTGAGCAGGTATCGGGGTCGGCGTAGCAGATGTATCTGAAGAAACACCATCTGTGAATTCTGATGTACTCTCCGTTCGCTTGGGCTCAGTCAGAAAGACAGTGAAGAACTCGGTAAGAGAGATACATACAGGACGCTTTCCCAAAGCCTTTGACGAAGCCACGGACGCTGGCGGTGCGCCTATGTAGCTCCATCGAGGGCGTTGTGAAGACGCTTTGCTGACGAAAGCACTGGTCGTCGTGGAAGCCGGGGCTACGGTCGTCTTGTCAGGCAACGCACGATTAGGATTGATTGAGGCTGTCAAAGATTCTATTCTGGCACGTTTTTTAGCCCTTGTTGAATGAGCAGACTCGTTTCCCGTAGATAGCGCTTCACTAATTTGGCGTGAGAGATCCATGTTGAGTGACGATAGGGAGAAACTTACGGTTTGTCTGCCAAGGTGGATGAGTGGATTGTATTGAGTGTATTGAGTGTGATATCAGATGATGCTGCTGAAAACGACTCCATGAGGGTACATTTGTTGACTGGGAAAACATCCTTTTGCGCACAGACGAAGTTACCGGACAAGCAAATGCAGCTACCAAAGTTTCACATCAGAGGTTCACTGATGATCAAAGACAGCCTCTTACCTCTTCCCCACGACTTCAAGAGCAACGTACTCATTTGCCGCGAACGTGATGTCGAGTGTCAGGTGCTCAACCTAAGCATTGAAAGGGCAGTCAAGTCAGTCAAGTCAACGACAAAGAATCAGTGAATAGATATCATACCCGTTGGGAAATTAACGTGAACAGTATCACTCGTTCATTCATAGCCGGAGAGTTAAGCAATGGAGAGGGTATGCTCGGCGACCTGATATGAGTCATCCACAGAGAGGTTCTACCAGAATTTGCATCCACGATGAAATCTCCGACTACCAGAGCGGCGTTCGTGATACGCAAACCGAATCCTTCAGGGACGAGGAGGGTGCTTCGGCCTGGACGTAATGTAGCACCCCTGGATCGTTCAGTAAATTTGATCAGGACCGATCAGACTCAATTATTTGAAATACCGCACCAAGACGTGACCATATGGTGAGACATACTGCCCTGTGGCTGAGAGGCACAGAGCTGGATGAAGCTACTCTGGAGCTGAGCGCAGGTGGGATGGACCTACTCTAGCTGAGCGCAGGCGGCAGGAGGGCATATATGCCAGCGACACAATGGTTGTTCCTGCCATTATGCCTTCGATTGAGACGTGTGTGCTGCGGTAGGAACAAAGAGAGAATTATAACAATTAAACTAGCAAGCGGAACAATGGGTGTGCACAGGGCCATTGTTTAGTTAAAGTTCAGATCATGTGGCAAAAATATTCAATGCTCATTTCATCACGCAACAGGTCAACGGACATGACGACAAGCAA
>NW_024468736.1:0-2659 GCF_001632365.1 Laetiporus sulphureus 93-53
GTGAGTATCTTCGGTCGCGCTGCCCTTTATGCTTCGGGGGCTCCCCAGCGAAGCGCCCTAATGAACGGTGAGTATCTCACTTCATTGATAGCCCGCACATATCCCTAACGCGAAATCTTCTCAGGCCCGATTATATTGTATGCTTGGATGCATGCTTCACCCAAAAGCGGCGGAAGGGCAAGGGCGATGGACGAGACCACCCGAGACCTCACGCGGAGACCGTTTTCGTGCCGGAAGCTGACGTCAAGGCCATGGAAGAACGAGTGGACAACCTACGACCATCTCGCAGCGGCCCATCTCAAAGCGATCATCGGTCGCGCGGTGACGATGCAGAGGACGGCTATGAGGGCAACCTCAAGATTCCGGTCTCGGTGCTCGACGGCTGCAACGAGTCGTTCTTGGCCGCTGATGAGAAGCGTCACAAAGCGAGCACACAGTTCTTCGCCGACACAGGGCTCATGGCGTTATTGTGTCGGCACGATCGTGTGCTTTGGCTGGTCAATATGACATTCGCTGGCGAACGTCAATTCTACGCCCTCGCACTCATTTCCCGACTTTTCGAGCACATTCCTCCGGATGCAACTGTCGGTATACTGTATGACATAGCGTGCCAGCTTCACCGCAGCTGCGTCAAATGGGGACTCCTCGACGACCATCTCCTTGGTCGCATTCTATTCGCGATCTCAATCTTTCATGCGTTTGGCCATCAGTGGCCGTGCCAAGTAATCTATCACCCTCGCAAGTGCTTAGGTTTCGGGCTGACAGACGGAGAAGAATGCGAGCGGTTCTGGAGCTCCATCCGACCTCTCATTTCGACACTACGTGTTTCCGGAGTAAGTCATCATTTACAATCTTGATTGACGGTATGGACTCATTGTTATCAGTATCATCAGAGACTTTTTGTGTTGGATACACAGGTCAAACATCTTGACGAGCAGTCTCTTGCACGGCTCGGGCATTGGCTCGGTCGCAAATGGATTCAATGTCACGACAAGAAGCTTGTGGCGCAGAATGATCTGGCTGCCTGCCGCATCAATGAGCATGTGTTACGGGAAGAATGGAAGGCTCAGGTAAAGGAACAGACCAAGCCGGCCCCTCGTAAGTAATTGTTATATATGTCTGCTAATCTACAATGCTGAAACTCTGAATGCCTCGACGGTGCTTTGCAGGACGAACGAAGAATGGCGCAAAGCATGCCATCGAGGCAATTCTAGCCCTGCAGAAGAGCGCTGATGCATACAAGACAATGATCCGTGATTTGGAACACAAACTCGCAAGGCCCATTAATTCCGTCGACATCGCAGAACTTAGCTTGCAGCTAGAGGAAGCCCGTCATAGGGCAGCTCAGACATCTGACACCATCTCACGCAAGAAGGCTGCACTGGGCATCAGTGATCGTGTAAGGCTCACCAAGCTCCTCAACGACGAGTTCCTGCGCATCCGCATGAATGCGCAAGCTTTGAAGCAGCGCATCCGTGATCGCTTGCGGCACCGTAAGTTTGAAATCGAGCGGCTTGAACGGTCGTACCGGCAGACCGTCAGCGGTATGTCTTTTCTTTCTATTGATCACTGTGACTCTTACTTATATTTGTTCAGAGCGAAAGCTTACTTCGCACACGGAAAATTCGGTCAAGCGACGTGAACCTGGGATACTCAAGCTAACGAAGGCATACAATGAGCTATGTAAACAACTCGTCGGTCTCATTCAAAAAAAGAAATCACCACCTCGCGCAGTCGCCCCTGTGCCGATTGAGGTGAATGGGCTCTTCAAGCTTGATGTCGACGACGATATCTGGCAAGACGTAGGTCTTGACGATGATGAGACTGGCGCTGCAGTACCTCGCTGGCTTGGTGATGATTCTGTTCGTGCTGGAATCAAGGCCTTGCTCATCCTTGATCGTTGCAAAGAAGAGGAAGCCAGGCTACGTGAGGAGCGTCGTGCCATGCAAGAATGGCTGAGTGAGGAATGGGAATGTGTTCAGCATGCACGACATGATGCAGGTGAGTTTCATCAATAATTATTCTAACACAGTCTATTTGATAACTAACCTGCTCACCCCTTCATACATAGCTGAGGCAGCTGACCATGATATAGTCTACCAGCTGGATGCCCGCAAAGCCAAACTCTGCCAACTCTGTGCAACATGGCAAACTCAAGTCCATGCCATCTCTAGTGATCATCCGATGCCTGCTTGCTGGGGGCCATCAGAGGAAGACTTACTAAATGCAGCAGTTTATGAGGTTGTGGGACAGTGGGATGAGGCTGTGACTGAACATGCAGAAATGCAAACAGTGGCTGATGAAGGTGATGAAGATGATGACATGTTTTGTGATTTCGGAGATTTGGGTGTTGATGATCAAGAGGGTGAGTTTTTGGATGCCCTTGAATCCGTTGCATTGAGTGATGCATACCACTCTGATGACTTATTCTACACATCGAGCATCATTGAGAATGAAGATTCATTCTCAGAGACTCTTGTACCTCGCAAAAGACGATTTGTGAAATAGATATCTTGTAGTTGTGATATGCTTAATTATCTATTTAGAGCATCTTGTATGAAATTTGATCTGTTAATAGCTCTCAAAAGTGTGACTCGGACAGTTTCACAGTCTGATCTGGGACTGTCCAGAGCTTTTCATGTCAAATATAGTCTATTTA
>NW_024468737.1:0-2643 GCF_001632365.1 Laetiporus sulphureus 93-53
CCAAACAGCTGTTGTACACATGCATCGCCGCAAGTCGAGCAGGGACGAGGACGATAGTGTCCTTGTGTTTCCTCGCGCCCATACACCTCCTTCGAGCTCGGAACCACCGAGGTCTCCGTCCAATGACACTATTCCGAACGGTCATAGGCAATCAGAAGCCCCTTCGTCTCCTACTCGAAGCCGCATAGCGTCAACGCCAGCGGTGAACGGTTCGCAGCCGTATCATGACCCGCCACCATCAGCAGGTCCACAACGTACCCGCTTCCCCACAGGCGTGCCGCGTCCCCAGAGTCTATAGGGTACGTCCGGGTCGCACGTCCCTGCTCACAGGTTCCAGCCGCCCGGCATGCGCCAGTCGCTCTCCCTCCCGGGCAACTCGCACGGACGAACGCGCTCCGTATCCGGGCCATACTTCCCCGCCAGTCCCTCGCCGCTCTCCTTCTCATTCCCGCCACAGCCGCCACTGCCGAACAAGCTGTCCAGCTCTTCCACAGCGCCAGAGCTACGGTTAAAGGAGAATGGCATGAGCCCCTCACCGTCCATGTCATCCCAGGCGCAGGCACATGCGCGACGGCATTCGCGTGTGCATTCACGCAACCTGTCCATGTTCTTCCCACGCCCGGGGACGTTGCCATCTACCGCAATTGCCGAAGATGGTGGACAGGAGATCATCTTCGATAGCCCACAACCCGAAGGCATACCCATGCCGTCTGCTTCGCCAGGTCCTGGGCATCGGAACTTCCGCGAAGGGTTCACATTTGGTGCACGTCCGCCATCCTCGGGGAACTCTGCGCAGTCGATGACTGCGAATTCGTCGTCTTCGAGTGCCACCGCGCGTCGGAGGCATCACCATAAACACTCCCTCTCGCACAACTTCTTTTCCTTCCTCGAGCCAGGCTCGCAGTCGCCCAACTCGCCCGTAAACTTGCACACCACTCCCGCTCCAATCCTGTCAGCCCATGGATGCCAATCTCGCCGTTTCCCCAGACCGCCATGGACGACAGGGACTCGCAGACCGAACATGCCCGAACAAATGTGGCCGGCCCGCAGAGCCCGATTGGGAAAGTGCACGCGACACCGAGCTCGCCCCAGAGGCGATGGTCATGGCGGTGACGCAATTTCTGCTTGGCGTGTCGCTCTGGGTCATCGCAGAGCAGGTTGCTTGCACAGGTCTGGGTTACTGGATCGTGTTTGATGCTTTGGGCGTCGCGCCATGTGTTGCCTGGATACCTCGCGAGACCTTCGATGAAAGCCGATATGAGGCGGCCATTTGGGTGAGTTGCGTGCGATGCTAAGAGGCTCTCCGTACAGCGAATGCTGAGTATTGGGCAGGAATGCACCGATAGAGACGGTGATAATGTTTTCGCAGTCGGTGTTTCTAATATTTGCGTCGGTCTATGTATGTAAAGAGACCGTCGAACATTTGCTGCTTGCTTTCGGAGAAGGACATCATCACCATAATGGCGACGAAGTGACAGAATTCTTTGGGTGCGTTCCTTCACTTTTGATTCACGCCTTGATGCTCATATTTCCTCAGCATCGAGTTCCCGGTCGTCACGTTAGCACTGACGCTCGTTTCGCTATTTATTACCTCTGTTGTCTTCAACAATCATTCAAGGCTCGTCAGCAGTACGTGTTCATCTTCATTTTTGATTGCGTCATCAATCTTACAGCTTCTGGACTCGTCGTAGCGGCGGGTAACTACATTCCACCATTGACATCGCTCTTGCCGACTCGCTACCGGCATATCGTACCACACACCTACCCAACCCGCCTAGCCAACCTACTATCAAATCCGTACTCCCTTGCACCCGTCGGGTTCTGCTTGTTCCTGCTCTTTGGCCCTGCGTTCATACCTCCGTAAGCGATCTCTCATTCGTTCCGGTGATCCGCTAAGTAGATCCTGGTGCACGGTTACCAACATCGATTCTTCGACTTGGTCCTTGCTGGTCTTGAGACATTGGTGACATTCAGCCTCGCATACTCTGCTGCAGTAGCGCTTCGTGCAACATTGATACAGACAGCTCCAGCACGGGGACTCGCAGGAGGACGCATGGAGGCGTTCCTACGAGCCATGCGAGAGGTGATTGTTGATGCTTCAGCTCCCTTTATTTAATAGACTCATCTGCGTTTCAACAGATTGAACGCCATCCTCTGGTCCTCCATCTACCTGCGCCACATATCTGGCAATTTACTCCCAACCTAACACTCCCTCAAGATCACTATATTTACACCCGACACCCATCGTCTGCAGGTGAAACGAAGGTACAATGGCCCGCGCAGTCGCTCGTCGTGACGATCGAGCTGCATGTCTGGAGAGATTTGGAGGATGACGAAGTTCTCCGGCTGACGAATTGGGCTTGGGAGCGATGCTCACATGCCTTGCACTTTGGTTCGCGAGGTGGGGAGGGTGGTGGGGATCGTATCGTACATCTGTCTCTAACCGGAGCAGTATCAAATGATGAATATCCACGTGACCATCATTTCCCTCTCCGACGCTCTTCTACCTTGCCATCGCCAAGGCCGATGGCACTTCCTCTACCGCCACCTCGACCAGTGCATTTTCTCTGGCTCTTCCTCGCTCACCTCCCTTCCCAAGGTCCGCGCCATCTTCGAGTTCCCACGGAGCCCGTTACCGGCCTC